>NC_140165.1:228341133-228356133 GCF_963971535.1 Notolepis coatsorum
AATGGTTCAAAGGAGCAGGTAACGGTCATGAAGCCGGACTGCATGCTTGCATATAATTTGTCTATGACGGGGTGGACAAGTTAGATCAACACATCGCATACTATCCGTTCATTAGGAAGACTGCAAAGTGGACCAAGAAGTTCGTAGTCTATTTGATTCAAATAGCCATGGCCAATGCCTATGTTCTGTACAGAGCCAGACAGCCAACAGGACCCTGCAAGACACTTATGCAGTTCCAAATCGGCGTAGTCGCTGACTTGTGTGATGAGGCAGATGCAGCTGCAGCTCAGACAGTGGCCGGTGCCGCAGGTGAGGCAGATGCAGGTGCTGCAGGTGCCGCATGTGGGGGGTGGGGGGTGGGTGGGGGGTGGGTGGGTGGGGGGTGGGTGGGTGGGGGGTGGGAGGGAGCGTGCTCCAGGGCCCCAAGGACAGATCCGCATTGCAGGTTGGATGGCCAGCTAAAATCACATACTATGCTGAAGTACGCAACCACCAAGAAGATGCATCCCACGAGAGAGCTGGGTCTGTAAGAAAAAAGGCACTAGGCGGGAAACCAGATCATACTGCTCAAAGTGTGAAGTCCCCCTACATCAAGAGTGTTTCACACTCTACCACACAAAGAGAGATTATGCTAGCTGAGCATTATCGCTAGCATTAGCTCTCTTTGTGTACTAAGAGTGGAAACACTCTCCAAGAATATATATATATATATGGATGGATGCGTACTTCCCCGTAGTATGTGTTATGATATATGAGTGTATACATTTAGTCATTTAGCTGACGCTTTTATCCAAAGTGACTTACAGGTTCTGTACGACAAGTCATCAGGACGGGCACAACTCTATCAGCTGAGTAACAATGTGTGTCTGAGGCGGCCAGACGATGCAGAGCGTAGGGGTATTGAGGGTGTGTAGTATATTGTATAGTGTCTTGTAAATAGTGTAAGTATTTCACAATATAGGTATTACTGGTTGTACAGAACAAATATATTTGAAACACTATTCTTGGTCCACTTTCAGAGTAGCAATGTTGGTCTCGCTTGTCAATGCTGTTCATCAGTGTCCTGGTGTTAGCTGCTGATCATTTTCACAGAGTTTCACAGAGTACATATGGCTCACTTTACTAACTAACACACTTTACATGTACATATGTGTTCTAAGCACAAACATAATGGTTATCTGCCATTTTGTCAGGTCAACACTAAACATACTTTACATGTACATATGTGCATCGGCCATTTTGCCAGGTTGAAATGAATGTACTTGAATATATGAACACATGGTGCACACAAGCTAAGCTAATGGTGCATGATGCATGGTTACACATTGTATGTTGTTTTTGCTACTTTATATATGTCCAGTCAAACAATGCACTTTACATGTTGTACCAAATAGTGCCTTACCTGAAGTGAATACATATTTTCCACTTCAAGTGGCAAGTGTTATATACAGTTCATTATTATGCAATGCTTTTTTATAGCATGTGAATGCACTTTACATGGTGTACCAAAATGGTGCTTTATCTGAAGTGAATACATCTTTTACACTTCAAGTGTCAAGTGTTATAGTGTGCCGAGTATGGGTTGAACACATGGTCTTTACATGTACATATGTGTTCTGATGCACAAACATAATGGTTATCTGCCATTTTGTCAGGTCAACACTAAACATACTTTACATGTACATATGTGCATCGGCCATTTTGCCAGGTCGAAATGAATGTACTTGAATATATGAACACATGGTGCACACAAGCTAAGCTAATGGTACATGCATGGTTACACATTGTATATTGTTTTTGCTACTTTATATATGTCCAGGTCAAAACAATGCACTTTACATGTTGTACCAAATAGTGCCTTACCTGAAGTGAATACATATTTTCCACTTCAAGTGGCAAGTGTTATATACAGTTCATTATTATGCAATGCTTTTTTTTTTATTGTATTTTTTTTTTATTATTATTTTTTAAAACATAACATAAAATTAGACACAAAAGCATCAACAGTAAACATCCAATGTAAATCACCATTTGAATCAATATAAATGTAGAGATATATACCTAATACTTGCTATCTAATACAATACAAATTATGCTCTTGCTCGCTCAGCCCCCCCCCCCCCCCCCCCCCGGACCCCCACTTGGATAATCCATCCATTTTCATTTGTTTATAACCAGGCACTACAATTCATATGCTAGCTTTTATTCTCTCCACCACTTCTAACCAGATTGCAATCTTGGTTTCACTGACACCTACAATTCTTGCTGTAGATATCTCTAGATAAATCACATCGAGATAGGTAAGAACCCATACCTTCCGGCACATTTTATCCGGTTGAATCCATTGTGATGCTATCAGCTTTTTAGCAGCTGTGAGACCGGATAAAACTAGTCTCTTTAGCTGTATAGGGGCTGCAACTGAAAAACATCATTCAACAGCAATACAGAGGGATGTACAGGTTATGTTCAGAAATAAGAATTCTGATAATTGCTGGGTCACTTCTTCCCAGAATATCTTAACCGGTGGGCAATCCCAATACATGTGCATAAATGTACCCTCATCCCCATTTGTACATAAGGAACATAGAGAATCTTGTTTAAGTCCCATTCTGTTCAATCTTATAGAGTCAGGTATGTCCTATGATATAATTAAGATTAATTTGTTGATGGTCCGGGCTGCGTGACGCAATTCGAACGTTTGCCCAGACTTCTTGCCAATCAAAATCTATTTCCAAGTCTGGTATATCCCTCTCCAGACTGAGTCTAGGCTAGGGGAAGGATTCCATACGAAGACGTTAGTAAGTGATGATAAAAATCAGATACGAAGCCTCTCGATGTCTCTCTTTCATAGAAGAATTGTGATATCTGTGGTGCTCAATTGGTATCCTTAATGAGACTCCATGAGCCTTCAAACAATCCAATAACTGTGCGTAAAAATAATATGTGGAACTGGTGAGGTTAAATTTGTTATGTATATCTTGATAGCTACAAAAACCCTGTTTGTTGAAAAAGCAATGCTTTTTATAGCATGTGAATGCACTTTACATGGTGTACCAAAATGGTGCTTTATCTGAAGTGAATACATCTTTTACACTTCAAGTGTCAAGTGTTTATAGTGTGCTGCGTATGGGTTGAACACATGGTGTAATTGCTAAATGTAATGGTACATGAATGGTTATTGTATGTCGTTTTTGCTCATTTATATATTTCCAGGTCAAAACAATTTACTTTACATGTTGTACCAAATAGTGCCTTACCTGAAGTGAATACATATTTTCCACTTCCAGTGGCAAGTGTTATATACAGTTCATTATTATGCAATGTTTTTTTATAGCATGTGAATGCCCTTTACATGGTGTACCAAAATGGTGCTTTATCTGAAGTAAAGACATTTCTTCCACTCCATCAAGTGTCAAGTGTTTATTATATACAGAATACATTATAATGCAATGATTTTTATAACTTGTGTGTCTTAGATTAGAATATACAGAATACATTATAATGCAATGCAAAAATAAGATAAGATATTCCTTTATTGATCCCCTTGGGGAAATTCAGGCACCATAGCAGCATGGGAAGGGGGGGGTTACATGTAGTGTCAGCAGGGCCGCCTGGGAGAAATGCGAGGCCCTGTGCGAGATTTAACGCGAGCCCCCCCCCCCCCCCCCCCCCCCCCCCCAAAAGGTTAAAAAAAATATATATATATATATACATATAATCTATTTTTTTTTTTTTTTTTTTTTACAGTCAACATATTCTTAAATAATAGCGCTGCCCGAGGCGGGGCATGATACAGTCAACATATAGCAAAAGAGAGAGCGAGAGAGCTCCCGTTCTACAGTCAATATACAGTGTACAGAGAGAGAGAGAGAGAGAGACACATTGGAAAGAAATTGAAATGCTATTTGGCCCTAAACAGAGAGTACACAGTGGCAGAATACCTGAGCACTGTGACTGAAGATCCTTGAGCACAGCCTAGCCATCGAGAAAGGCCGCCATAGGCAGACTGTGTGTGTTAGAAAGAGAGAGAGAGAGAGAGAGAGAGAGAACATGTGTGTTTGTCATGTGTGTGTGTGTTAGAGAGAGACTAGAGCATGTATGAGAGATTCAAAAGGACAAAGATCAACACTTAAATCCAAGAGAGAGAGAGAGAGAGAGAGAGAGAGAGAGAGAGAGAGAGAGAGAGAGAGAGAGAGAGAGAGAGAGACACATTGGAAAGAAATTGAAATGCTATTTGGCCCTAAACAGAGAGTACACAGTGGCAGAATACCTGAGCACTGTGACTGAAGATCCTTGAGCACAGCCTAGCCATCGAGAAAGGCCGCCATAGGCAGACTGTGTGTGTTAGAAAGAGAGAGAGAGAGAGAGAGAGAACATGTGTGTTTGTCATGTGTGTGTGTGTTAGAGAGAGACTAGAGCATGTATGAGATATCCAAAAAGACAAAGATCAACACTTAAATCCAACAAGAAGAGGGTCTATACCAGAGAAACCAAAGCAGCAAGGAGCCAATGGCCGACATCAGCTAAATAGGCTAGCCAGGTACTGTGACACCAGGCCACACACAGCTTTGGCCAACGGCCCAACGCTACCCAAGCTACACAAACGACCATTCACACACAGCACATGTCGTATCTCCAAATGTTGTGAAGTAGCATATGTTTTGCCTGGAAAAAAACATCGTTATTAACAAAACATTCGGGAGGGGAAGGAAGGAAGAGTGGGGTAATGTCATGACATCTTACCTGCACGAGGAACGCAGGGCGAAAGGCCGCAACACAGGTCTCCACGTTGACGAAAGGCCTCTCGCTGTCGGGACAAATAAGCTATGGCCAGAGCCTTGTCATGGTGCAGGCCCGACTACATCTTCTGTCAAAGATGATGTCGTAGTCAGAGTGCCAGGGCCTGCTATTCTCAAGGCTAACTGATAGCATCAAACGAACGTTCCCAGCTGACGCTAAACAGCTAACTGGCTAACAGTTAGCTCAATCAGGCACCTGGCTGTATGTAGCCGCACTTTATTAGCTAGTCGACCAGTTTGGCTCCAGAGAGAGAGAAAGATAGATAGGTCCACGGCGGGTATATAATCATAGGTTGACTCACCATAACGCAGTATCAATGAATGCGGCGCCAATGGTAAAGTTGGAAGGAGACTTTCTTGGCCCACGGTGTAATTTCTTCTTCTTCTTCTTCGAGTACTTTCCGGCAGACTGGACACCTTTCGGCGTATTGCTGCCTAACAGATTTATCTGCTCACAAGTTCTCTTCTCCTTCTTTTGAAAAGACATCCACTCGCCTCGCTCCTCTGAATAGCGCTGAATTAGATGAATGAATGAATGAATGAAAACTTTATTTAACAGATTGCAGAATGGGTACAATACAGTACGGCTCAATACATACAATTGTTAAGGGGATGCAGACCTGAGAAAGACGTTTGTCTTGTTTCCATCAGGGTCCCCCATTTTCAATTCATATAGACATTTATGACATACACAACATACATGACATTTATGGCATAGGGCCATATAGGTATTTAGTACTGATACATTTGTGACATAACGGTATTCAAATATACAGTACTGTTACCCCTAGATCCTGACAGAGTATATACATATGATGGGGAGGGAACTGTACATTAGGAGGGGGTGGGTGGGTGGGAGGGAAATATACATACGGCGGGGAGGGAATATATACATGCGGTGGTGAGGAGACTGTCTATTAGGAGGTGGTGGGGGTTTTGGGCATTTACGGTGGCCAGTTTCGAATTGCAGCCTCCCGTAGGTGCTCTTTAAGAGCGGTTTTGAATGTGGGCAGGGATTCACATTCCTTTACAGCTTTGGGTAGGGCGTTCCACATTGTTGTGGCATAATTGCGAAACGTGTTTAGTCCCTTGTTTGAGCCGAATCTGGGTTTAACATGATTTGTTGAGCTTCCTCTGGTGTAGTGGTTGTGGTATTCACTGACCTTTGGGAAGTATTTTGACATGTACATGGGCACCCCGGTAGTATAGTGTATCTTGTAGACCAGGCCCATTGCAAGTTGCTGTACTCTGTCGTCTACTCTAAGCCATCCTAGGTTGGCAAAGTGGGCAGGGGTGAGGTGGGTTCTGGGGTTCAGGTCAAGTAGTAGTCTGACCAGTTTGTTTTGTGATGTTTGTAATTTTGTTTTAAGCGCCTTTGAGGTGCTTTGGTACCATGAGGTGCACGCATAGTCATAGTACCCTTGAATGAGTGCTCCTGCCAGAGTCTTCAGGGTATTCTTGTTTACCAGAGAGGAGATCCGGTACAAGAATCTAGTTCGTTGGTTGACTTTTTTTATTACATTGGATGCCATTTTGTCACAGGAAAGATTTGCCTCTAGGATGGAACCCAGGTAGGTAATTTCGTCTTTCCTTGTGACAATATTGTCACCCACTGTAACTGAGAATCCGTCGGTCTTGCTGAGTTTGTTATTTGAACCGAAGAGAATGGACTCTGTTTTGCCCATGTGTAATGATAGTTTGTTATCAGCGAGCCATATGCAGATTTTGCCTAGTTCCGTGCTGAGGGTTTTTTCAACCTGCAATTTGTTCTTGTCAGAGACCAGCAGGGCTGAGTCGTCCGCAAACAGGAACA
Organism: Notolepis coatsorum; assembly: GCF_963971535.1. NCBI lineage: Eukaryota > Metazoa > Chordata > Actinopteri > Aulopiformes > Paralepididae > Notolepis > Notolepis coatsorum. Next base: position 228,347,746 of record NC_140165.1, read on the forward strand.
AGTTGCAGTCACAGGCTGACGACATGTCATTTGCATAAATTAGGAAGAGTAGCGGTCCTAGTATGCTTCCTTGTGGAACACCACAGCTCACTGTGAGGGGGGGGGATAGAGTACCGTTTACCTCTACCATCTGTTCTCTCCCCTCCAGGTAGGATTGCATCCAGCTAATCCCTGTACCTCGTGTAGCCTTTAGCTAAGCTAGCTACTAGCCGACATCATCATGGCTATATCCCGACTGAACCACACGTTAGCACTCAATATTATAACGTAGCTAAAGCTAACTAGCTGTCCCTGTCTTTAGCTGGGATGGCTAGCCTGACTGAACTGTCTAACATGCAACAACTTTCATCTTCAGTCCATCTGCCGAACAATGTCCTCTTCATCTTGGCTGGCATAACCTCCAATGCTGCACGCGCGAAATAGTCAGACTCTACCTTACCTGTAACCCCTCCCCTCATTGAAACCAATTCTGCTGCAGAGCCTCAGAGCTGCCTCCAATAGTGTATCTGCAGAGCCAATAGTGTATCTGCAGAGCCGCAGAGCCAGGAACAAGTCAGACACATTCTACAAACGTGTCTAATGTGAAATATATAAGTATATAAGCAAAACTAGATTTTAGGTCTGTGGTGAAAAAGGGCCTCGCGGGAAGGGGGGCCTCGCAAAAAAAAGTTAAAAAAAAAAAAAAAAAAAAAAAAAAAATTTTTATTTTGCGAGGCCCCCCTTCCCGCGAGGCCCTGTGCGACCGCACTGCTCGCACACCTCCTGAGGCGGCCCTGAGTGTCAGAATACCTGTCGGACGACTACACCATGATCATGATGATACGCAGGTAAATTCATCACGAACAGCTGAAGAAATATTAGTATGCTGAGAGATGTATACAGTAATTGTGTGAAATTGAAGCGATATATATATACATTATTATAAAAATACATATAGGCATACAACGTAATCGTTAAAAATCGATAAAAATATCCCTATATAATATATGCATTGCATTTCATGAATGATAAACACCACTAAGTTGGTGTGTGTACAGTGTGTGACATTATGCACTTGGAATCATTTATATGCAATACACATGTCCCCCCCCCCCCCCCCCCCCATTTATAAAATGTAAAGCGTATGCACAGTTTTGCTAAATTGCTGCTTTTTATATAGATATTTTGATTTACCTTGAAAATGTCTATATGTAATATTAGTATGCTGAGAGATGTATACAGTAATTGTGTGAAATTGAAGCGATATATATATATATACATTATTATAAAAATACATATAGGCATACAACGTAATCGATAAAAATCGATAAAAATATCCCTATATAATATATGCATTGCATTTCATGAATGATAAACACCACTAATTTGGTGTGTGTACAGTGTGTGACATTATGCACTTGGAATAATTTATATGCAATACACGTTTCCCCCCCCCCCCCCCCATTTATGAAATGTAAAGCGTATGCACAGTTTTGCTAAATTGCTGCTTTTTATATAGATATTTTGATTTACCTTGAAAATGTCTATATGTAATATTAGTATGCTGAGAGATGTATACAGTAATTGTGTGAAATTGAAGCGATATATATACATTATTATAAAAATACATATAGGCATACAACGTAATCGATACAAATATCCCTATATAATATATGCATTGCATTTCATGAATGATAAACAACACTAAGTGGTGTGTGTACAGTGTATGCCATTATGCACTTGAAATAATGTGTTTCAGACGAGAAAATATGATTTGCGCTCCTGCAGAAAATCCGTCATAACTTGGCTTCCAGGAAATCGACCTCGATATTGCTCTTTGTTTACCTTTTTTGCAGTGGAATTGTGAACGAACGACGGCATGGATAAACAAACGGCTTTTGGCGTATTGTACATCAACTAGCCTGTTGTCAAATGAGCCCAACCATTTCCACATAGCTAAAATATATAATATAGAAATCGATCCGCGGAAATCATGAGATATCGCTAAATCAGGCTCTTAAGAGCGTGGCATCCAAGGGTGTTTCTCGGCTCCCCCTGGTGGCGCTGAAAGTGTTAACAATCGTGTGTATTGAGCTGTACTGTACTGTACCCATTCTGCAATCTGTTAATTAAACATTTCAATCAATCAATCAGTATATTTGTTATTTATTTTTGGTATAGTTTAATAGCATAATTTAATGTTGCCCAGTTGTAGCCTGTTGAGGGGCAATACATATCAAAAGTTCCAAAACATCTATTGTGTTTGTATGATCCACTATATAAACATAGTAATTATATTTCACAGCCCTGGTGAAAGCCAACATCCGCACTATTGGTCCCCTCATGACCAGCACCATCAACCTCTGCTTGCAGGCTGGCCACGTTCCGCCTGCCCTCAAAACTGCCATCATCACCCCCCTCCTGAAGAAACCCACCCTGGACCCAGAGGCCCTCGTCAACTACCGGCCCATCTCCAACCTCCCGTTCCTTTACAAGGTGCTGGAGAAGGTAGTTTGCGAAGCAGCTCCAAGCACACCTCAGAGACAACAACATCTTCGAGAAGTTCCAGTCTGGTTTCCGCTCCGTGCACAGTACAGAGACAGCCCTGGTCAGGGTAACCAACGATCTACTGATGGCGGCGGATGCTGGAACCCCATCCATTCTGGTCCTTCTCGACCTATCGGCAGCCTTCGACACGGTGGATCATCCCATTCTACTGGACTGTCTCCACTCCAATGTCGGACTCCGCGACCTAGCCCTTGGCTTATTCCAGTCCCTCTTGGCTGGTCGGACTGAGTGTGTCTCCCTCGGAGGCGCAACATCCTCCAACCACCCTGTCACCTGCGGTATCCCCCAGGGATCCGTCCTCGGCCCCCTGCTGTTCACCCTGTACATGCTCCCCCTCGGCCGCATCATCTGCTACGCTGACGACACACAGTTATATATCCGGATCACACCATCATCACCTTCATCACCCCCCACACTGACGCTTGCCTGGAGGAGACTAAGGCGTGGATGAACAACAGGTTTCTCCAGGTCAACAGTTCCAAAACACAAGCCATGCTGATCGGTACCCCACACCAGGTCCAGTCAACCACCATCACCACCATCTCCTTCTCCGGTCAGGACATTCCCCTTTCCACCCTTGTCACCAACTTGGGCGTGAAAATGGACCCCCACCTCACATATGATACACACATCAAACACCTCTGCAAGACCTCTTTCTTTCACCTCCGAAACATCACTAAACTCCGCCCCTCACTCACCCTGGCAGATTCCGAGAAACTCGTCCACGCTTTTGTTTCCTCCAGGCTGGACTATTGCAATGCACTCCTCATCGGGATCCCTAGTACAGTAAAAGCATTAAAAAACTGCAAGCCATCCAGAATGTCGCTGCTAGGATCCTGATGAGGGTGCGCAAATATGATCACATCACCCCCACCCTCAGATCCCTTCACTGGCTCCCCGTGGAACACAGAATTGAGTACAAGGTATCCCTCCTCACTCACCAGTGCATACACAGTGGTTCCCCTGCCTATCTCAAGGAACTCCTCACCCCCCAGTCCTCCTCACGTTCCCTCCGCTCCGGCACAGCCTACCTCCTCAAAGCCCCCAGGACTAAGCTGCACTCCATGGGCGATCGCGCCTTCTGCTCTGCCGCACCCAGACTTTGGAATGCTCTCCCCATCCACCTGAGAGCACCACAATCCGTTGAGGTTTTTAAAAGGGGCCTAAAAACATTTATTTTTAACAAGGCTTTTGCCTGAATTTTCTTTTACTTTTATTTTTACTTTTATTCATTTTACTATTATTTTTATTTTATTTTACTCTTAGGTTCTTCCATTTCACTGGTTGTTAGTCTTTTTAATTGTTTTTATTCATTTTAAATTGTTTTATTCATTTAACTTTTGTCTATATCTCCTGTAGCACTCTGAGATTCTCACGAATGGAGAGCGCGGTACAAATTGAATCCATCATCATCATCATAATATCTACATACATGGCATTTTACTGCAGCTAGCAACCGAGTTTGTAGCGGTGCCTATTTGTCACATCTTAAATTAAATCCCTGCTTAAGACTCATCTTTTCTCTCTCTCCTTCAACCTACCCTGATCTCACCTGGTCGGGGACTGACCTTTAGATTAATCTGTGTAGTTTAGTTATGGTACAGGGTACTACATGGTACCACTGGGTAGTTTACTACAGGGTAGTTTAGTTAGGGTACAGGGTACTACATGGTACTACATGGTACTACATGGCACTACAGGGTACTACATGGCTCTACATGGCTCTACGTGGCACTACATGGCACTACAGGGTACCACAGGGCACTACAGGGTACTACAGGGTACTACATGGCACTACAGGGTACTACATGGCACTACGGGGTACTACATGGTACTACATGGCACTACAGGGTACTACATGTCTGCTCCTTTGCAGCACCACAAACATGGGAACTCTCTAACTCTCCCCCCCCCCCCTCTTCCCCCCCCCCCCCCCCCCCCCCCCCCCTTCTCTCTGAGTGCCCGTCTCCTGGCGCTGACTAAGGTGATGGATGCCTCGGGGTCTTGGCCAAGATTGTAGTGACTGCTCTACATGCACCTCCGAGGCCTTGGATCAGTTATTCACCGCCGTCTGTCCGTGGTCCTGTCAACTGATTAACAGTATTAACAGACTGTTAACAGATTAACAGTCAACGCGGTTTCATTGCTGGGTTAAGTACTTCTATTCTATTCACATAATACGCCTACTTCATATATCTACTCCATTCACATATATGCCTACCACTTGTATCTATTGCTATGTCCGCCTACTACAATCTCATGAGCTGTCTAACGCCTGTCCCGTCTCCCTGTCTCCCTATGACTTGCTGTCCTGGAGTGTTCACCGGAGTGTTGGACGTCCCGTGACGAAGGCCGGGAGGTTGCGACCCCCTTTGCGTGCCCCCCTGTCTCCGGAGGTCTCGTAGTGGTGACCGGAGTGCCGGATGTCCCGCGATGATGTCGGGGAGTTCGCGACCCTCTCTGCGCCGCCCCTATCTCCCTGTCTCCGGCTGTCCCTGAGCAACGACCGGAGTGTTCAATGTCCCTTGACTAAGACGGGGAGGACGTGACCCTCTTTGCGCCGCCCCTGTGCCTCAAATAGATTCGCTATCAGCTCTATCTTTAATCTTTCAAAATGTTCAGTTGCTATCGCTATTAGCTCTATCTTTAATTTTTCAAAATGTACAGTTGCTATTGCATGCACTCATCTGTGTTCCACTACACACATGAGTGCATGCTTACCAACTGTCCGTATGCAACACTACTATCACCAACATCTAAGAAGGGAGATCCCCCCTTGAATGGCCCTTCTAAGGTTTCTCTCCTCCACACTGCCTGTGGAGCTTTTTTCCCTATTGTTAGGTTTTAGTGAGTTTTTCCTTACCTTCGCGTGGGGTATGTCTGGGAGTGCTTGCATTCTTTCATTTATTTGCATTCATCTAAAAATGTTTGGACCTTATGGTGTTCTTGTTCTGTTCTTGACTTATTGTTATGTTTTCTTCTTGACTTGTTTAAAGAAGATCTGTACGGCCCATGGGGACATTAACGTGTGTTGTCGGGCCCTATAAATAAATTTGATTTGATTTGATTTGATTTGATCTTTAATTTATGTTTTGAGAAAAGTGTATATCCACAGCTAGGTAGGTAGATAGGTAGATACTCTTGCTGGTTTCCCTCCCTACTTTCTCCCTTCCTGTTTGTGGTCCTATCAGTAAAGTTTTCTTTTCCGCCATTCAAATGGATTATCAACAAATACAGAATCCCCACTGAGAACCAAGATTCCAGTGACTTATTTGTACGCGTAGGAGGGGGGTATTTTTCTTCTGTGCTTTTTTGCACCATGAATATTTTTAAGGTGAGTTTGTCTCCTCGCCTCGTCGCTGTCGTGTTTCTGTGTCATCATCTGTTTTATGTTCTGTCCTGATAAGAGCTCACGGAATATACTGCTGGCCTATCAGAGCTCCTCCTTTAACTACACACACACACACACACACACACACACACACACACACACACACACACACACACACACACACACACACACACACACACACACACACACACACACACACACACACACACACACACACACACACAGACATGCACACACACTCACACACGCATTCTCCTTTGAACAAACCTCTCTCATGAAGTTGAGATGATGACACTTTTTCAACCATTTCCGCCAAAGTCTGAGTCGAATGTGACGTGCGATAAAAAAAATAAAAATAACTGAATAAATCACGAAAATTAGGAAATCAAATAAAATACACAAGCAAACAAACCAACAACTCAACCCACATCAGAGCAGGGAGCAGCCTCTTAAGATGACTCATTCGTCAAAAACCTGACTGTGTGTGAAATATATGCAAATCGTACCATGACATTGCTTATGTTCCGTCATGACGTGGGATAAATCTAAATGAGGAGATGAATAATAACAAAGCTATACAACTAACCGTTGGTTTTGTGGTAAAGAAGCAGATGAGGAAGAGGCGAGACTCGTCTACATTCGTTATGCAGATCGTGGAGCCTTGATATAAAATTGCTTCTATCAGTAATTGTACATGATACATATTTGATTGAGCACAGGCATTCATATGCTTATGTTTAGGTGTGACATAATTTACAAAATTTATGAAATCATGTAATCTTTTGGGGCGCGTTTCAATGATTTTGTTTTCCCTTTTTTATGATGACGTGCACCCAAAGTAGCCAAGAAAAGCGCTACGTGGCGAGTTTAAATATTGAAATGAGCAAATATTTTATTTGCAATAATATTGATATTTACATTCCTGATATTTAATTAAAAGGAACACATCAACATTTTGGGAAATTTGACGGCCTTTACCGTCTTCTTCAGAGTCAGACAAGAAGATTCCTCTCTGTGCATTCAGTAGAAAGCTATCCGACTGAAAGCAAGCTTAGCTTAACAGTAGCCTAGCTTTTTGCTAATGGCTAAGTGAGCTGGTCCATATCCGCCTCATTTCATTTGTGCTAAGCTAGGCTAGCTTGCAGACGGATAGCTTTCTACTGAACGCACAGAGAATACATTGGTAGCCTATCTTAGGGTGACCATATTTTGATTTCCAAAAAAGAGGACATGTCCCCCCAGCCTCGAGATACTTAATGATACTCAGGCATGCGTTGCTCATGGGACGACTGGTTGCACTATGTTTTAATGATGCCGCGTGCGCACGCTCCCGCGCATGCGCATAGCCATAGATGTTCCCGCGCATAGCACAGACTAAAGACAGTGCCTAATTGCCTCTACGAATGGAATGTAACACATTTCATTCACAAGTTTTGTGTGAATGTATCTGAGAACGTATTTGAACACACCTGACGACCGGCCATATTGTTATGCAAAGTAGTACTTAGCGAGTTGGCTCACCAGTCGAGTGCAGCACATTCCTGTGTGCACGCGTGTGCACATCCGTGCATGTGCGTGCTTCTGCTCACAGACTGGTTGCACGGCGTGCAACCCCCGTCCCATGAGCAACGCATGCCTGATGATACTCAACGTTTACTCAAAGATGCATTATTGTTTTAATATATTTAAAGTATGCCTCCTCTCTATGGATATACAAGTATTATTTTACTGTATATAACACAACAATATCTCTCTATAACCAAAGACACACCAAACCAAAGTTACTCGACAATCAGCATGCTTGATTATGCCTAGACAAATCTCAATGGCACAATAATAACTTAAAAATCAACCTGTAACAAAATAATAGCTCTCTTTTCAAGTCTTACTGGCCAAAAATAAATAACAAAATATATGAAATAATAGAAAATAGAAAATCCAGTTAACAAATATATTTTTCAGACAAATCGTTTTTTTCTTGCCATGTTTCAATGAGATATTGTGCAATGGTTTCTGCTGTCTCATTTGATGTATTTAACCTCGATTAATTTTGTTTGCATGCCCACCCCTCTTCCAGTCAAAGTACTGTATTATGATTGGGAATATTTTCACTGCTCCGTGGTTTGATTTGAGTGCTTCATGTGCGACATCAATCGAGTCAGTGGGGCGCTATAACAATTGGCTTCGGATTTAGTGCGCGCACTACTGAACTTTTTGGCAGTGTCAGAGTCTGGAAATGCCTTTTTTAGCAAGGCACTTGTGCAATCCATAGATTGTGATGTTTCAGAGTATGAAATGCAAACGCACCCTCCCTCCGCTGCATTTACTTTACAGCATCCTCTGTTTTCCAGTACATTCTTTGGCATTGTGAACGTGAGCTGCGGTGCGCTCTGTCCCCTCTGCGTGTATCCTTTCTCTTCCTCTGTTTGTGAGCGTAGTTGTAGAGCCGCCCACAAAGCTTCTCAGGGATTACGTCACACACGCAACAG
>NC_140165.1:228358633-228428633 GCF_963971535.1 Notolepis coatsorum
TTGGAGATGGATTTATCCTCTGAGGAAAAGCTTTTTATCAGACACTTATGGGTCAGGATATTGTCCTGGGCTCAACCAGCTAAAGGCCTCTTTAAAATCACTGATTTAATTTGAGCCGACAGGGGAAATTCATGATGTAGACTGGCAGGTGTGGATGAAATCAATCAAACTGTGTGTGTGTGTGTGTGTGTGTGTGTGTGTGTTTGCTGTGTGTGTCTGTGTGTGTGTCTGCTGTGTGTGTGTGTGTGTGTGTGTGTGCACATGAATGACATGTCATAGTTGCAATCGTAGTTGTTGTCATCTGAATCTTAATCTGCACTGCCATCACCATGCCATGATGATGATGATGATGATGATGATGACGATGACGATGGTGATGGCGGTGTAATGTTCAGATTGCATTGCAATTGGTTTTGGAACGTTGGAACCTTTGCTCTTGCACCACCATCAAGCCAAACTGAAAGGTCATGGCTGGATTGCCATCCAATTTGCTGTGAACATTCATAACCTCAAAAGGAAGACACCTATTGATTTTGCTGACCCCATGACCTTCCACTCGGTGCCAGCATCAGTCCGAACTTTCATTCATTTCATGATCCATTAGATGTGCAGTCACATAATTAGCTGTGAACATGTATGACATGTACCCCTAGAGGAAGGAATCTCTTGATGTTGGTGACCCCATTACCTTTCCTCTTGCACCAGCATCAGGCCAAACTGAAAAATCAAGGCCGGATTGCCATACATTTAGCTGGCAACATGCACAGCCTCAAGACAAAGAAATCTACTGATCCATTAGTGCCACCATCAGGCCAAACTTTATGTTTTCAAATATCAAAGAGTAAAATCATCATCATGCTTATCGTCATATGTGTGTGCGTGTGTGCGTGTGTGCGTGTACAGGAAATTGTGTGTGAATAGTTCCATGCTGGGAGAGATACATAAGCCCAGTGGCAGCACTGGATGCAGTTTGAGCTTGTGTTCCTGAGTTGTTGGGTGATGCAACGAGATAACAACACACACACACACACACACACACACACACACACACACACACACACACACACACACACACACACACACACACACACACACACACACACACACACACACACACACACACACACACACACACACACACACACCATTGGAGGGCGTGGGCGGTGCGGTTAATAGTGAGTAAGCAGAGATAAGTACCAGACTACCACACGCACTGCAGGGAGCAGTTCCGACTCTGATGTCATCATAAGTGGCCTTTTTCTGACCCCAAACACATGGTTTCAGATTGATAGTGCCACTGACAGCCCTCAGTGAGGTTACTCCCCTCCTGTGTATGCGTGACATTAGACAACTTTGTGAGACCGTTATCAGGTCGCTATTGAGATACAACGTTTTTTTTTTTTTTTTTTTTTTTTCTGTTTATATAAAGCCATGACTGTTACAAAGGGTCAGATTAAACCGAATATATATATATATTTATTGCTTGATATCCCTTGTATAATATTTGTATATCGTTTGATATCCCTTGTATATTATTTGTATATATACACAGAATATCCCTTTACCTGAGTACAAACCAGAGTAATATGCGCTCTCCTATTGGACAGCGACCCCTAGGCGCCAACGACCAAGCCCCCAACGGCAAGTTCAAAGGCAACTCCGGGCATGTCGCAACATGCCCAGAGTCTGCGCAGTAATACGAGAAAGAACTGAGGTTGGCACTAGATAATTCACCTTACGTATAAATACGGCGCAGGTGTAAACAGCAGTAGTTCAAGTTCAGTGTCCAAGCCTTCACCACGCATACAACGTGCAGTGAAGTGAGCAACTTTGCATCTAAATAGAGCATTGAGAACCGCGTGCGAATAGAATGCTAAAGTGTCAGAGTTTAACGCAGTAACGTTGAGTTCGACTTAATCTAATGTGAAGTAATAGTCGATCATTTATAGTGTATCGTGCGGCTACAGTTCTTCAGTGACCAGCATTACCACCGGTTCGTCGTGATCAAGCTAGTGCACTTATCCAGGCTGTGCGGCCTAAATCCGCCCACACCCGAGGAGTCCTAGGTGAGAACCGTTGGATATGTACACCGGAGAACCTACACCGGCGACTGCAGAACCATTTCTGGTTGGATTATATTGCTTTGGGACCGTGACCGTTGGAGAAGAGAACCGTCGATCCCACTGTCGTTTGGGATTTACCCCCGTGAGGATCATCACTCGGGCCCGCCTCTAGGAAGAGGCTGGCTAGCTGTCGTCCATGCTGTCGAGCATACTGGATTATAGCTGTTGCTTTGTCTGCTGATCAAGGGAGTACATGCACCGGCTCCTGTATCTGGAGCCTCGTTATTCCTCGTTGACCCAGACTTTGTACCCGAACATTCCTCTACCCCTGCCGGCCTTACACCCCGGAGGGAACCCCCCAGTGTCTCCAGCTGGTACCAGTGTGCCCTATGTAATTGCTATACCACAGGTGGCGTCAGCTTAGACCCATCCTAGTATTCATACTATTCTCATTGACTTACGCTCTTGACTGACTTTACGTGTGTTCTTCGCCATACAAGCGCGAGCCTAATTCTCAATCTGTAACCTAACGTTGCTTAATAATAATAAATACCCTCCAAATAGAACTTTATGTGTCAATGCCGTATTCTTGTGTGGGTGTTCACCATATATATTCATGTACTGTATGGCCAGTAATTAAAGTACATAACTAGTAGTGGTTTAATATATCACAATCTTTAATACAGTCAGGGTATTGTAACCCCTCAGTTACAATTGGTCCTTCGAGCCGGAGGGTATCAGTGTAATATTTAATATAATATTGATATTAACCATGGCCAGCGGTGAACACTCCCCAAGCGGCTCTCCCAAGCTAGAACGCCTGCAGCGCAAACGTCAGCCACCTCCCTATCTGGAGGAATACGCTGTCGTTCTAACACCTAGCTTATCTAAACAGACGTTAAATACGGATAAAGCGGATAGTCAAAGCATGTCAAATCCTATCGACCAGGCGACCCTGCCAGTAGAGACCCCAGTGGGTTCTAACGAAACTGACCAAGCTCACGGGGGGACCAGGTGGGACATGACATGACTATACCTCCAGACAACGTCAACGGGATAGTCCCCGGAGAGCTCCAGGATAAAGAAAGCACTCCAGGGACAGAACCCAACACACCACCAGAAGAGGAGCGCGCCCAGGAGATGGACCTCGGGGCGCGCCAGGAGAACAGATTTCCAACGAGCACTGTCAGAAGCCGATCACCTCCGTCAGTGTCATCCCCCAGCGAGGCGGACCAGATACTGGCGCAAGCCTTCATCGCCACCCTGACAGCCTCCACCGAACGCGATCGACTTCAGGGTGAACGCGATCGACTTCAAGCACAGACGCTTAGTGAGCGCGAACATTCTGCCATGGAACAAGAGCGCCTCCGGGCGCAACAATTAAGTGAGCGCGAACACTCTACCATGGAAAGAGAGCGCCTTCAGGCTCAACAGACGAGCGAGCGTGAACAATCAGCAGCGGAACGAGAGCGCCTTCACGCGCAACTCCAAGCGCAAGCCCTTAGTGAACGCGAACACTCTGCAACCGAGCGAGAGCGCTTCCAGGCGCAACAAAGGAGTGAAGACGACCGCATAAGACTGGAGACCAGACGCCTTCAGACGGAAGAGAACATTGAAAGAGACCGCGCCAATGCACAGCGCGACGCCGCCAATGCACAGCGCGACGCCGCCCATGCCCAGCGCGAAGCAGAGCGCGACGCCGCCCATGCCCAGCGCGAAGCAGAGCGCGACCGGCTGCAGGCGCAGATGATAGAACAATTGATTGCCAGGGCGACACCCCCTCTCTCCGCACGGAGCTCCCGGACATCATCACGACAAGGGTCTAGGGCACCTTCCCCTACCCGACCAAGCGACCCGGAACCCGGCCAACAGAAGGATCCTATCTACGTCTCCGAACCCCCTCCCCGACCGGTCCATACGAGACCCAGCAACCGGGAAGAACCGGCCTACGCGGCCGAGAGACTGAATAGAAGACTTCAGGACCTAGAAGAGGAAGAGGAAGAGGAGGAAAGTCAAGCCTACCAGCAGCGACGTACTCAGGACCAGGAGGCCCAGTACAGCCCAGACTTCAGCCCTGAGTCACTGCGCTACAAACCCCCGACTCAACTCACGGGTGAGTTTGACGTACAGTCAGCACCGAGGAACAGCACCTGGGTACCCAGCCTCTGGTACCCACCAAGTACCAGCCCACGACAACACGTACGGGGAGACTCGCCCAGGAGGCCTCTTCCCCTACGCTCACCAATGTGCCAGCCATCCATGGCATCGTACCTTGGCACACCGACGTTCCCAGACTTTACGCACGAGGACAGAGCACAGTACACGGAATTACGGATGTGCTTGGAGACTATGATGTCCGACGTCCCTGATGAGTCGTACAAATATGCCATCCTCCTCAAGCATCTCAAGGTGCCCAGAGCGCATAATATAGCGCTGGCATATTCCAACTCAAGCACCCCATACTCCGCGGCTCTAGTGGCCCTCGAACAGCGTTATGGACGCATATGGGACTACGTGATACAAGAAATAAGAGATATCGACCGCCTCCCCCCAGCCAAAGACAATAGAGCATTGGATGACCTCTCTATCAAGGTACAATCCCTGGTAGGGATGCTGGGGTCCCAAAAGGAGAAAGGGAGATATGAATTATATGCTAACTCTAATGTGGAACGAATACTAGAGAAGCTCCCTCCAGCCCGCCAAGAGCGCTTTCGGCGGCAGAGAGACCACCGTGATCCCGACGGTCCCGAGCCATCCCTCCTAGACCTGGCCGCCTTCCTCGCAAGGGAAGTCAGCAGCCTACGACTGGACACGTTCGTGTGGAGTGGACCAAGCCCAAGAGATGGACCTCGGAGATCTAATGATAACCGCCGGTCAGTGACCGTTATGCACCAAGCCGAGTCAGTGCCGCAGCACAAGAACCACAGCACCCCCCCGACGAAGGGGAAGTGGAAGATTGTATGCCAGTACTGTGAAAAGGAACATTGGCTGTCTCAATGTGACACTTTCAAGAAGATGACCGCTGACGAGGTGAGTCAGTGGATCAAAGCCAACCGCCGCTGCTTCCGCTGCGCGCGCAGCCATATGGCAGCCGAGTGCCGTTTAAAGAAGAAATGCAGCAAGTGCGACGGCGCCCACTTGGATGTCTTACATGACAGCACCAAGAAGAAACTCGTACCCCCAAGCAGCTCGAGAGTGAACGTCATGTATATCGACCCTGCGAGCAGCGGGAGCTCCCGAGTGCTCTTGAAAGTGGTCCGAGTGATATTAAGCTACGAGGACAAGATCATGGACACTTACGCCGTCCTGGACGATGGGTCAGAAAAGACTCTCCTCCTCGCATCCGCTGCAGCCCGGCTGGGTCTGCGGGGGAGCGAAGAAACAGTGACAATCCGTACTATTAGAAGAGACCTGAAGACCATAAAGGGTGAAAATGTCTCCTTCACGATAGCAGCAGTCGGGCAGCCCGAGAAGCAGTATAGGATTACTAACGCCTTCACCAGCCAAGACATAGGCCTGTCACAGTACACCTACCCCATCCCCAAGCTGATGGAAAAATACGTGCACCTACGTCAACTACCTATACCGCTCATCGACGGCGCCACCCCGGCCCTGCTCATAGGATCCGACCACGCACACCTCATCGTCCCAACGGACCGGGTCCACATCGGGCCCAGAGGCTGTCCAGCAGCAGTCGAGACCCGCCTAGGTTGGACACTACAAGGCCCCCTCTCCGGGTCCTCCAACCGACCAGCAGCCACTCGCTGCCTCCACTCAAGAATAAAAGAAGAAGACACCACCCTCTTACAGCACGTCGAGAGGCTATGGACATTAGACGCGATGCCCTTTAAGAATGAAAAGAAACTCGTTCGCTCAAAGGAAGACACGTATGCCATAACCCTCCTCGAGCAGAGGACAAAGAGAGTCGAGGTCAATGGAGTGATGAGATACGCAACTCCACTCTTGAGGCGAGAGGGTATGCCCACCCTCCACGCCTCAAAAGAAGCGACGGAGCGATATCTACTGAATACCGAGCGGCGTCTAGCCAAAGACCCCACTCAAGCCACTGTGTACCGCGCTGAGATTGACAAGCTAATCACAGCGGGACACATAAAGAAAATTGACATTCAAGAGGCCGACCAGACGACCGAATAATGGTACGTGCCCCACCACAAGGTCCACCACAACGGCAAGGATCGTATTGTGTTCAACTGCAGCCACCAGATCGGACTACAGAATCTGAATAAAGAACTCTTGCCCGGCCCAACACTCGGCCCCTCTCTACTAGGCGTGTTACTATGTTTCCGCCAAGACAAGGTGGCCATCAGCGGCGACATCAAAGGGATGTTCCTGCAGGTGCGACTTGTGGAAGAGGACAAGCCCTTGCTGCGGTTCTTATGGAGAGAGAGGATCGGGGATGAGCAACCATCCATCTACCAATGGGAGGTCCTCCCCTTCGGAACCACATGCAGCCCATGCTGTGCTACGCTCGCACTGCAAAAACATGTCACAGAAGACCCAGAAGCTGACGAGGAGGTCAGACAAAGTGTAGAGAGGAGTTTCTACGTGGACAACTGTCTGCAAAGCGTCTCGACGCCAGAAGAAGCCGAAGCCCTCCTACTCAAGCTCCGCGCCTCACTGATCAAAGGCGGCTTTGATCTCCGGCAGTGGGCCAGCAGCGACCATCAAGTACTTCGCAGCCTCTCCCCAGAGACAAAGGCAGCAAGCAGCAAGACCTGGATGGCGACCATCCCAGGTGAAGCACAAGAAATGACATTAGGACTAGTCTGGCGCTTCAAAACAGACTCGCTCCATTACAGATAAACACCCCTGACCACGGAGCAGGGAAGGTCGACCCCTCTACCGACCACCAGACGGAGCGTATACAGAACACTCGCAAGGCAATATGACCCGCTGGGGTGTATCCTACCTTACACCACCAGGGCGAAAATGATTGTACGAGAGCTGGGGGACAAGGAACAGGGCTGGGACGACCCCATACCCGACCACCTCGCTTCCACCTGGAGAGAGTGGGAGAAAGAACTCGACTCGCTCCAAAATGTGAACATACGCCGAAGCTACTTCCCACCCACAGTGCGGCTGGAGACGTGCCAGATGGACCTGCACGTCTTCAGCGACGCCTCAGAAGTGGCCTACGGCTCGGTGGCTTACTTGCGGGCCCGAGAGGAAGGAGGAGAAATACACACAGCCTTCATCCTGGCTCGCTCAAGGATAGCCCCCCGCAAGCAACAATCGATCCCGCGTCTAGAGCTCTGCGCAGCCCTGGTAGGCGCGCAACTCGCCACGTTAATACAACGTGAACTCACCATCCCGGTGCAAAGAACAATCTTGTGGTCAGACTCCATGACCGTACTCACATGGATCCAGTCCGATTCGTGTAGATACAAGGTCTTCGTGGGAGTCAGAATCACAGAGATCCAAGACTTAACAGAATCAGCATGCTGGAGGTACGTGGACACGAAACAGAACCCAGCAGATGTCATCACACGGGGGATGTCCCTAGATGACCTCACACGTCACAATATCTACAGTGACGGTCCTGAGTTCCTCAAGCTCCCGGAAGAAGAGTGGCCTAACCCCACCCCTCGGGAGGCTAGTCAAGAGGAGGCAGAGATCAAGAAATCTATGTTCTGTGGGTTGACGCACACACCAGTCCCCACTGACCCTAACATAGATGACTGCCCCACCCTTGAGAGTGCGCAGCTAAAGACATTCCTGTGGCACCACCCTGAGGTTCCCCCCACTACCGACATTAATCAGCTAACTACGAAGAAGCAGAACTCCTTCTGCTACAGCGGCCCAAAGAGACTCGTTCCCCGTGGAGCTAGACTGTCTGCAGGGATCAAAGCCAGTCCCGTCAGACAGCAGACTGCTCCACTTGGCCCCTGAGCACGACGCCCATGACCTCATCAGAGTGGGTGGTCGTCTGAGACGAGCCTCGGACTTAACGGATGACGTCAAGTTTCCTATAGTCCTCAACAGCCGACACAAGGTCACCGAGCTCATCATAAAGAAATACGACGAGGATGTGCACCACGCTGGGGCAGAGAGAGTCTTTGCTGAGATCCGACATCGCTATTGGATACTGCAAGGAAGAGAAGCAGTAAGACGCTTCCAGCGGACCTGTCTAGACTGTCGCAAGTGGTGAGCACAGCCCAGTATACCCATGATGGCTGACCTGCCTCCCTGTCGCCTCCGACTTGGCGATAAGCCCTTTCACTCCACCGGCATGGACTGCTTCGGCCCGCTTTACGTGAAGAAAGGAAGAGGGACGGAGAAGAGGTGGGGCATTGTATTCAAATGCATGACCACCCGAGCAATACACATAGAACTCCTTCCGACCATGAGTACGGACTCATTCCTCATGGCCTTCCGGAGATTCACAGCGCGAAAAGGAAAACCGTCTATATTGATGTCTGATCACGGGACAAACTTCAAAGGCGGAGAAAGAGAGCTGAGAGAGAGCTTCCAAGCCATGGGCCCAGAACTTAAGACCCACCTCGCTCCCTCTCAGATCGACTTCCAGTTTAACCCCCTGAACGCCCCTCACTTCGGGGGAACCTGGGAAAGAGAAGTACGTTCCATAAAGACAGCTCTGTACGCTGTGCTTGGGGCCCAGACCGTGGCTGAAGAAGTCCTCACGACAGTCCTCACAGAGATCGAGGGAGTATTGAACTCAAAGCCCCTCGGTTACGTCTCAAGTGATGTAGCAGATGTCGACCCAGTCACCCCCAACACTCTCTTGATGGTGCGGCTGGACCCCGCGCTCCCACAGACGGTGTACAGACCCGAAGAAACGAACGGCCGAAGAATGTGGAGGTACAGTCAAGTATTGGCTGACAAGTTTTGGAACAGTTTCCTCCTCCACTACCTACCGTCTCTACAAACCCGCCAGAAATGGGTAAAAGATAGAGACAACTTGACGGAGGACACAGTCGTTATGATCGTGGACCAGTCACTACCCCGAGCTAAGTGGCCGGCCGGCCGCATAAGCAAAGTGATCACTGGTGCCGACGGAAAGGTCAGAGCGGCAGAAGTTATTGCCCAGGGACGGACATACACCCGACCCGTGGCGAGGCTGATAGAGTTGCCAAGGCTCCCTGACTCCCTTGATGACGATCATGACCCACTGACTTTGTAGATTGCCCTACTCCCCACGACAGACATTGAGTAGTTGACAGGACGATTAATCTGTCTTCGCTTTAACTAATTAGGTGCGGACTAATTAGGAGGCGGCTGTTACAAAGGGTCAGATTAAACCGAATATATATATTTATTGCTTGATATCCCTTGTATAATATTTGTATATCGTTTGATATCCCTTGTATATTATTTGTATATATACACGGAATATCCCTTTACCTGAGTACAAACCAGAGTAATATGCGCTCTCCTATTGGACAGTGACCCCTAGGCGCCAACGACCAAGCCCCCAACGGCAAGTTCAAAGGCAACTCCGGGCATGTCGCAACATGCCCGGAGTCTGCGCAGTAATACGAGAAAGAACTGAGGTTGGCACTAGATAATTCACCTTACGTATAAATACGGCGCAGGTGTAAACAGCAGTAGTTCAAGTTCAGTGTCCAAGCCTTCACCACGCATACAACGTGCAGTGAAGTGAGCAACTTTGCATCTAAATAGAGCATTGAGAACCGCGTGCGAATAGAATGCTAAAGTGTCAGAGTTTAACGCAGTAACGTTGAGTTCGACTTAATCTAATGTGAAGTAATAGTCGATCATTTATAGTGTATCGTGCGGCTACAGTTCTTCAGTGACCAGCATTACCACCGGTTCGTCGTGATCAAGCTAGTGCACTTATCCAGGCTGTGCGGCCTAAATCCGCCCACACCCGAGGAGTCCTAGGCGAGAACCGTTGGATATGTACACCGGAGAACCTACACCGGCGACTGCAGAACCATTTCTGGTTGGATTATATTGCTTTGGGACCGTGACCGTTGGAGAAGAGAACCGTCGATCCCACTGTCGTTTGGGATTTACCCCCGTGAGGATCATCACTCGGGCCCGCCTCTAGGAAGAGGCTGGCTAGTTGTCGTCCATGCTGTCGAGCATACTGGATTATAGCTGTTGCTTTGTCTGCTGATCAAAGGAGTACATGCACCGGCTCCTGTATCTGGAGCCTCGTTATTCCTCGTTGACCCAGACTTTGTACCCGAACATTCCTCTACCCCTGCCGGCCTTACACCCCGGAGGGAACCCCCCAGTGTCTCCAGCTGGTACCAGTGTGCCCTATGTAATTGCTATACCACAGGTGGCGTCAGCTTAGACCCATCCTAGTATTCATACTATTCTCATTGACTTACGCTCTTGACTGACTTTACGTGTGTTCTTCGCCATACAAGCGCGAGCCTAATTCTCAATCTGTAACCTAACGTTGCTTAATAATAATAAATACCCTCCAAATAGAACTTTATGTGTCAATGCCGTATTCTTGTGTGGGTGTTCACCATATATATTCATGTACTGTATGGCCAGTAATTAAAGTACATAACTAGTAGTGGTTTAATATATCACAATCTTTAATACAGTCAGGGTATTGTAACCCCTCAGTTACAATGACCATTACCTAATAACGACAAAGCACTTCATAACACGTAAACAATTGCTCTGTTGAGCTCCTACAGTACTTGTAAAATGAGTCAATAGCTTTATATTCATTTATATCATACAGGGTGAGTTACAAAGCACCCAAAGTAGTTTTCGTTTTGAAGTAGCGAGCTTAGCTGAACACACGTCTTACCTCCCTAGCAATAACACCATTAATATTGAATATCCACTTAGTCTGCTTTATTCACAAAATCAAAATACATTTTATGACAGCTGTAAACAGCAATTTCATGTTCCACTCAGAAAATATAAGATCCACGTACAGTATCTGTGATGATGGGGCAAATGGGGCGACATTGGCTCAGGAGGTAGAGGGGCCATCTGGTAATCAGAAGGTTCCCGGTCCGGTTCCGGCTCCTCCCGGCAGCGTGTCGAAGAGTCCTTGAGCAAGATACTTAACCCCTAACTGCTCCCGATAAGCATTGGAGTGTGAATATGTGAGTGAATGGGTGAATGTGACACATACGTTGTAAATCGCTTTGGATAAAAGCTCTATATGAATACAGTCCATTTAAATCCATATATTGGTGCACCGTAGGTAATGCTTAGATCTGCTTAGAACTTTCTCTTCCCTCTGTCGTCAGGTGCCATGTTTCTTGTCAATAAAAGTAATGCAAATCAAGCTATTTTGTAATTTTTTTAGTTTATAACTTTTATGTCAGATACAATCAGCGTATTTGGGTTTCTTGAAAAGCGCTATATAAATAAAATTAATAATAATAATTATTATTACAATGCCCCTGCCCCACCGGCTCGCTGGGTGCGGGGTTTTGCAATGAGCTCATGTGCAATGCATCCTGGTACGGGCGAACAAGGATTTCTGTGTCAATGTATCACACACTGAGGAATTTATTGCTTCAACGTACTTTAATTTACCATCAACACTGATTGGACATTGGCATGAAGATTGGCGAAGTGCTCCTTTACATATAATTTACTGTCGACAGGCTGTTGAATGAAATGAGCTGCTATTAATTCTACAGGCACACGCAAAGGCCACCATGCTTTCTATTTTATTAATGTAGAAGGGTGGATTATCCCTGCTTATGGGAGTAGTGATACACAGCCACCTGGTAGCAGGATACAATAGAGTTGGATCTATCTGTACCCCTGTCTTTTGCCCGGAACGTCGTTCTGGAGGGCGTGCAGCAGGAGTGGATGGGGCCCAGGATTTACTAACCTGGGGGGTGGTACTCTGGTCTTCCTCGCCTTCCAAGGCGGTCAGCAGTAGCTCCCCACACACTCTCACTTCCCCCAGTACCTCCGTCAGCCCTCCCACACCCGGTGACTGTCAGTTCAATAGTTATATTGTGCTTCCCTTTAAGCAGTACCCTTCCTTGACCACCTGTATAGACCCTCAATGAATATGCTGCGAATGGGGTGGAAGGGTTAAATAATTATACCAGTCACAAGTATTTACCCGGTCACAAGGTTAGCATATGATCAGAAATAGACACACACACCGTGCTCCCATTTACATCTACTTTATATAAAAGCCTGGTCAATTATCAGTTACAAGTTGTACTTTATGTGGTTCATATGGCATGTATTCCTAAACGGCACCGGGTGCTCTCACTTGTATTGTAGGGGAACACTATTCCCAACATAGGCACCTCGTGCTCAATACATTAATAATAAACCCCGCTTGGATTAGGGGAGACCTAGCCACCAGGTAAGTAGTTCAATGGGAATTCAAGAACGTCACAGTAATGCACAAATACAAAAGAAATCATTTAAATGTGGGCCCACGTTACCAAATAAAACCTACCCTAAAGCCGGCTTATAATGTTTGGGGTACCCCTAGACACTGGTCGTTAATGTTCGCTCAAATGGATACTGTGGTGGGCACACGAGGTACCGTTGTACTTAGCCAAGATGGCGGACCCACTCTTATCACCTCTCATCCGGGTGACAAGATGGCGTCGGGCGATCCCGCGAGCACAGCCAGCGGGCTGGGGTAGACAGCATGGGCAGTGGTGAAACTGGAGGAGCGTGCTGTGTTGTGGCGACCTCTGCTGGTGGGGAGAGGTGTCCTCTGCGGCGTCGATGAGACGTCCACTGCGGGCTGCTGTCTGGGCTGGCGCGCTCTAAACTGTTTGGCTACCTTAAACACAGCTAAACTGTGGGTCTTAGTGAACCCTCCTGCTATCGTCTGTACTACTAACGCAACGTGGCTGTATGCACCACCGGTCTTCAGCGCCGCGCGCCCGGTAGTATACTTGAGTCAATATAGCCGTTAGCAGCATGCTAATACACCGCACACACTGCTACTATAACACGTTATCTATGGACGTTGGTCCTTTTTTCCGTATCGCTTACTCACACACTTCACTATCGCTTGTACTTCTAGGATAACACGTTATCTAGCAAGTACTCTCTATCACCCGTCGCTCTCCAACGGGGCTCTTCAACATCACTCTTCCAACGGGGCTCTTCCTGAGCACACGCCCGTTGCGACCGTTCATGTCCGAGTTCACTGTCAAAGAGGACTTCCTGGTGCTCCTCCCTCCAGGTAATCATCTCTTGCTCGTTACTTCTCTCTCCTCCGCTCCACCTGCCACCACTGCCACCACTGCCCCCTGCTGGCAACCGCAACTGATCCCACTATAGGACCACTCCAGAAAGGGAGAAAGATGCTTCAATGTTATGTTAGTGATCCATATCGAAGCCGGAGAAAGAGTAGCATCTCGCATCATTAGTAGTCCGGGCGAGATATCAAAAGGAACACTGTTTATCACACTTTATACACACACAGGGAAAGTAACAGTTAGTCAGCACTTCTGAATACTTAGCAGAATATTCAGGATGCTACATTAAGAAGGATATATTGTATATTTTTTCTCTTTTTTTTCTCTTTAGGTCATACACTATTCTGGATGCATACTTGGCTATGTTGATGTTGATTGAGGTTACTATTCTCTTTCTTAGATCACTGATTTCAGAAAAGAAAATCCTGTGGGACTTTTTCCCTCTGTAACTGGCGTTACTATCAAAAACAATATACTGTACAGTATTCACCAGCGGACTGGCCAGCGGGCGCACCGGGAGTTATCCCGGTGGCCTGGCAGACTGGCATGGCCTGGCCCTGTCAGACTGGCAATGTTTTTTTATTTGATTTATTTGTATATTATATTATTTTGTTGCCACTGGCAACATCACCTCCTGGTTTGGGAATAGCACTGCACAAGACCGTAGCAAACTACAAAGAGTGACACGTTCAGCCGAACGCACAATTGGAGGGGGGCTTCCCACCCTCCAGAACATTTACAACAAGCGGTGCAGGGGGAAGGCTAAGAGAATTATTAAGGACTCGAGCCACCCGAACAACTGCCTCTTTGAACTGCTGCGGTCAGGCAAGCGATACCGGAGTCTTAAGGCGAGCACAGAAAGACTCAGAAGAAGCTTCTATCCCCAGGCCATCAGGCTGCTAAACGAACAATAAACACTATGCAACAACCATCAAATGCACACAGCACACACACCCACACGCACACACTCACCTAAACAAACAACACACTGCAGCACCCACTCTCCACACTTTAGATCACACAAACACACTTTATATTTATTGATAAAGGATTTGCACTACAACTCGTACACCTACTGTAAATTGTACCTAAATTGCACCTCATCCCATTTCTGCCTTGCACTATATAGTATTGTATATTAGTACACTGCATAGTATTGTATATTATATGGTAACTCAGTTACGTCTATTCTGCATCGAACATTGTACATATGTCTATACTGAACACTGTGACCTAATTTTTTTTACTTCTAATTTGCATGCTATACTATGTTATTTTATTTCATACTTATCTTGTCTTGCACAGTCTCTGGAGCGTAACAGTAAGAAGCATTTTGTATAAAAGTATTCTGTACTTCTGTATGACAACTATTAAAGAAACTTGAAACTTGAAACTTGAAACTTGATGGTCAGTATAAGTGTTTCTAGTTGCGCAGAGATGTGCTCTCTATATATGTTCGTTCGGCAGGAATGAGTTAATTTATCAGTTCTCACAAATTCACAACTAGCGCGAGGCAGCGCGGCGCGCATGCGCAGTGCGCGGGCATGTCAGATGGGGATGTTTATTATCGCTAGAGAATCCTCGTGGTGGAGCACTGCTTTCCAACATGAAGAGAAAGGGTGGTGCAGAGAGGGAACGACACAAAAAAAAGGCACTAGTCAGAGATGCTGCTAAACGTCTGTGACATGTTCGCCACAATTGCCAGAAAGGCAGGTCAGTAAAAAAAATTATATTCAATATACATTATTTACAGCATCAGTCACTCACTCAGTGCAGCGCACTTTCATAGCAGGGTGCTGATTCAGTGCAAAGTGTTCAGGCAGAATACAACAAACAGTAGTGCCTACTGGCTAAACTGAAAGTATGGTTTGGGTTGCTCATGCATTTTTCTTCACCAAGGTGGAGAAGGAGGCAGCATTACTGCTGCTGCAGCAGGTGTTCCTGCAGAGCTGGACGGGGGGTTGGTGGTCGAATCAGACCCATCATCAGAATCAGAACAGGAACCTTCATGCATGCAGTGGGCGTGGCGCATCTAAGGTAGGGACAATAATAATGTTGTCGTTTAAACTGCCGCCGTGCAGCATCAGGCATTGGGATTATTGGCTGTGTTGGCACTTTCTTCGTCTGTTAACTTACCATGGTGATTTATCTGATCTGTGGTCTGTGCTGCCCTGCTAAACTGTGAGTTGTTCAGCAAACTTAACAGTCTCCCGTTATAAATGCATTCTGTGGCTATGATTATATTCTGTTGGCCTGGCCTGGCCTGCCTGAGTCAAATTCCCGGTAGGAATTATGGTCCCAGTCCGCGACTGAATATGCCATGAGAGACCATATACACAGGACATGATCCGACTCTAACCACATACGAAACATGAAATAAGCATGTTATTAATTTGGTTAAATCTGCAGTCTCTTGCTGCAGTGAGCGCTGGGTCAGGATTTCAATTAAGATTCTCTCTGCAGCATACTGATTAATATAAATATAGTAGGTCTTTTGAACTCACACTGCAGTCCTTTAGACAGTGTTGTTCCTATAGTTTATATGCCCCCCCTAAGCCCCCACCCCCTCCCTTTTTTGTTTTCAAGTTTCACCCTTAAAGTATCGCATTATTAACACTACATTGGACAAATCCTTTATCAAACAATCGTTTATTAAACAATTGCAATTGTGTATATTAAATGTTTAAGCTAGCGCAAAGGAATGAAGATGAATCTTGCGATCGCAAGGATTCCATTGATCCCATGACACACTAGCTTACTGGGAAAGGGGCTAAATATCACTCCAAATAATATTTTTCTTTACTGCTCCAATTTCTAGAGGACATTTATAAAACAACAACTTTTTTCAGGGTGTACAATTATAATCTTAAATCTGTTGAAACTGTCACAGGTCGATAGGATATTCCCTGTATTTCTTTTACCGTTTTTTGTGACATATGGCGCTTTCCACTGCATGGTACCTACTCAACCCGACTCTACTCTGCATTTTCAGTTTTCCATTGCCGAAATTTGCGGATGGTAACTGGTACCGGCTACTTTTTATAGTACCTGCTCTGTCGAGGTTCCAAACGGGTAGAACAGGGACTAAAAATTGACCTGAAACACTGATTTGTCAGAAGAGAGAATCATCTCTAATATGTCATCATTACGCACAAAAACTCAAACCCGCCATATACACATTAGCATTAGCATTATTTGTTTGCAACGAGAACAAAGTGCAATACACAAAAACACAGTGTATTCTGCAGCATCTATTAAATTTTGTTACCTTATGTGCTAATGTCACTGGGATTTCCCATTATAACCATTAGCATTGCAGCTAGCGTACATTAGTTAATAAGGCACTGGTATCATAGATTCATAGCTAGTGTTGCATTGAAGATGACATCATGGCGCCCTCGCTATGACGACCAGCTACACTGACGGGGGGTACTACCTGCAGTGGAAAACTAACGAAGTACCAGGTGCCAAAAGCGAGTCGAGTCGCTTTTGGTAGGTACCATGTGTAGCACTTGTGTCACCTACTTGTAACAGCTGTTCGCCACTGGGCACAGTTCTAGGTACGAAACGAGGAGAGGAGTAAATATGCACAATATAAGAACAATGACCAGAGACAGAATTATAATAATAACCGGAATTTATTAAATGCGCGCTAGCTAAACATATAGATGTAGCATCCTGAATATTCTGCTAATTAGTGCTGACTTAATCTGTTACTTCCCCTGTGTGCACAAAGACGTGATAAACAGTGTTCCTTTTTGATATCTCGCCCGGACTAATGATGCGAGGTGCTCTTCTTCCTCCGGCTTCGATATGGACCATTAACGTGACATTGAAGCATCTTTCTTCCTGCCTTGAGTGTCCTATAGTGGGACCAGTTTGCGGTTGCCAGCAGGGGGCAGTGGTGGCAGGCGGAACGGAGGAGAAAGGAGCAGCGAGTGAGAGATGATTACCTGGAGGGCGGAACAGAAGGAAGTCCTCTTCGACAGTGAACTCGGACGTGAGCGGACGTGTGCTCTCGAAGAGCCCCGTTGAAGAGCAACGGGAGATAACAAGTACTTTGCTATAACACGGGTTATCCTAGAAGTACAAGCGATAGAGAAGTGTGTGAATAAGCGAAACGGAAAGAAGAACCAACATCAGTAAATAACGTGTTATCCTAGAAGTGTAAGCGGTAGATTAGCTTGCTGCTAACGGCTATAGTGACTCTGAGTATACCACAAGGCGAGCGTCGCTGAAGACCGGTGGTGCATACAGCCACGTTGCGTTAGCAGTACAGGCGATAGCAGGAGGGTTCACCAAGACCCACAGTTTAGCTGTGTTTAAGGTAGCAAACAGTTTAGAGCGCGCCAGCCCAGTCAGCAGCCCCGCAGTGGACGTCTCGTCGACGCAGCCGCGGACACCTCTTCTTCCAGCAGAGGTCGCCACAACACAGCACGCTCCTCCAGTTCAGCCACTGCCCCTGCTGCCTACACCAGCCCGCTGGCTGTGCTCGCGGGATCGCCCGACGGCCATCTTGTCACCCGGACGAGGGGTGGTGAGAGTGGACCCGTCATCTTGGTTAAGTACAGCGGTACTTCGTGTGCCAAAACAGTATTCATTTGAAGCGAACGCTAACAACCAGCGTCTAGGGGTACCCCAACCATTATAAGCCGGCTTTAGCTTAGGTTTTTATTTGGTAACGTGGGCCCACATGTAACTTATTTTTGTATTGTAATAACTGTGTGACGTTCTTGAATTCCCATTGAACTCCTTGATACGTGCCTGGGTCTTCCCCTAATCCAAGCGGGGCTTTTGAATTAATGTACTGAGCACTAGGTGCCTATGTTGGGAATAGCGTTCCCCTATAATGTGAGTGAGAGCACCCGGTGCCTAATGTGATTATATGCCATATGAACCACATAAAGTATAACCTGTAATTGCTACTTGACCAGGCCTTATATAAAGGAGACGTAGATGGGAGCACGGTGTGTGTGTCTATTACTGAGCCCGTATTCTAACCTTTGTTGACTGGGTAAATATATGACTGTAGTATTATTATTTAACCCTTCCCACCCTATTCGCATCACATGGTTAAAGGTCTCTACAGGTTGTCAAGGAAGGGTACTGCTTTGGGGGAGCGCAATATCTTTATTCAACTAACAGTCACCAGGTGTGGGAGGGCTAACGGAGGTACTGGGGGAAGTGAGGGTGTGTGGGGAGCCACTGCTGACCGCCCTGGAAGGCGAGGAGGACCAGAGTACCACCCCCCAGGTTAGTAAATCCTGGGCCCCATCCGCTCCTGCTGCCCGCCCTCCAGTTCGACGTTCCGGGCCCAAAGACGGGGGTTCAGATAGATTAGAATCTACTGCATCCCGCTACCAGGTGGCCGTGTACAACCACTCCCATAAAGCAGGGATAATCCACCCTGCTACATAGACATACAGACATATAGTAGTTCAAGGTAATTGTTTGAAGTATCCCTTTTAGGTTCTTCCTGTAACCTCTCCTTTAAGGAGGGTTAGTTCGATATCAAGTCCTAGATTGATTAAATCAACACATTAGGTTTGGTTCAGACGTCTCTGAGGTTATATCTAGCTAAGCTAGATTCAAGGTTGGGTATTAAACGTATCCTTTTATCATCAGTAAACTCTATTTCAGTTTATCATTTCACCAGGTAAACATATTAATTTAAACCTTTAAATGTGCAGGAACGCAAGTACCTTAACAGGTGAAATGCTCCTTTAAACTCTTCCTTGGAAGGGGTAACACAACAAAAGTACCATTTGGAATATTCTAGGTTAGGGGAATGCAATTACCTTTTTAGGTGAAATTACCCTTTAAACCTTCTTTCTTTACAGGAAAATCATCAGTGATTCAACCATAATCGATGTCATCAATACTCTAGGTCAGTGTATCTCAACTGGTGGGTCGCGACCCAAAAGTGGGTTGCAGGGTCATTTTGATTGGGTTGCGGATGTGTGTGTAAAAAAATTAAAATAAACGTTTTTTTTTGCTACCTATCTTTGTGGAAGTGGCTTGAGACAAAGCAGAGGAACAGATTGGACATTGAGCATGACCTCAGAGTTGCTTTGTCTACCATCACCCCAGACTTTGAGACTCTTGTCAGGAGCAAACAACATCCCCAGTTATCCCATTAGTTCCCTGGGATGTTAAGCTAAGAAGTCTGCTAAGAAGGATATATTATTTATTATTATTATTATTATTTTATTTCATTGTGTTTTTAGCCCTAGTTGCACTTTTGTTGCAACCCCAGTTATCCCATTAGTTCCCCCAAACTTAGGTCTGTTATGTTAAGCGAAGAAATCTGCTAAGAAGCATAATTATTTATTATTATTTTATTTCATTGGGTTTTTAGCCCTAGTTGCATTTTTGTTGCACTTTGAGTTTATTTCATGTTTTTAACAATGCATGAAAGATTGTGTATTACTGCAAAAATCATAGTGGTTAAGAAATTTGGGTCGCGACTTAATGACTAAGGAAAATGTTGGGTCCCGAGGATAGACCAGTTGAGAACCACTGCTCTAGGTTATGGGAATGCGAATACCATTTTAGGTGAAGTTACCCTTTAACCTTCTTTCCTTACATGAGAACCATCAGTGGTTCGAGTAGCAAATTAAATCAAATCAAATACAAAAATACAATATCAAAGTAACAAAAGGTGAACTGGGCCGAAGCCTTGGAATGTCCTTGTGCTCTTGTTCAATCAGTCCAAGTTCTTACAGTTCAAGTTCTTTCAGTTCAAGTTCTTACAGTTCAAGTTCTTATAGTTCAAGTTCTTATGGTTCAAGTTCTTTCAGTTCAAGTTCTTTCAGTTCAATCCTACCAGACTGTTGAAGCAACGGGGATTGTGCAACAGGGGTATTCGAATCAGGCTTGGGTTAGCCTTGAGCTATATCAGAGGTTCAATGGGTTGGCTCGACATCTTGTGTCATCTAGCACACCGCCTCCTTCCCTCATGGGCAAACGTGGAGATGGATGGACTCCTGGGCCCTCATTCATCAACGTGTCTTACGCACAGATTTGTGCTTACCCTGTGCGTACGATAATTTCTAAGCAAAGTGTGGGATTCATCAATTTCAACTTGAACTTGACTTTGTGCTTATGTCTACGCACAGCTCTGAGCACACTTAGCTGACGCCCAGTGGTAGAATATCGTTACTACGCACAAGCGCTCCTCAGTACATGCATTCGTTCCAACGCGGAAATAAAGACACTGGCGCGTGTTCTGTATGACCCCCGTAATTCATTATAGTTCATTGTGAAATAGCAACAGTAGTGTAATTATGGTCAAAACCCTATAAATAGCATTTGGAATAATAGATCTTTCTCTCAAAATGAATGCAGCATGGTTTATATAGCGTTATCGGAATATACAGGGTGTACTGGGTGTACTGGCTCCGCGTAGCTCAACTCGTTATTATTTTGCGCACAGACCGCAGAAACACGGGAACGTTTTGATTATATTTAAAAGGCTTTACGTTAAACGAAACAAGTGGAATTTCGAAGCTGTAAGCAGAATACAAGTCAGATATGAACACCCACGATATAGTGTTCTTCCCCCTTTTTACTGTATAAGAAAGAATAAAAAAACGCATTGCAATGACACCAGGGTGTATGTGTATTACAAAACCCTTGCAATAATGTGTCTTAAATGAATGAAAAGCATACATGCTCTGGACACAGAGCATATCGTGTGGGTGATATTACTTGTATTATGCTTACAGGATTCCACGTATTTAGTTTTACAATGTCAAAGCCTTTTAATGTAAATCAAAACGTTCCCGTATTTCTGCAATCTATGTGCAAAATAATAACGAGTTGAGTTCTAACAAAGAACATATTACATGCTGGTATGCTGATAGAGTAAACTATTATATGAATATGATATGATATAAGGTATACACTGGTCCGTCGCATACACTGGTATGCGCAAGTTACTGTTACTCATTGCGGTCACAGAGGCACTTCACTTAGCAAAAGCGAAAGGCCTCTCCTCTGTCCTGATTCTCCTAGATCTATCTGCAGCCTTCGACACAGTCAACCACCAGATCCTCCTTGCGGCCCTCGCAGGAATGGGAGTGGCTGGCTCTGCGCTGACATGGCTGTCATCATACCTCAATGACCGCTCCTACCAAGTGTCATGGAGAGGGACCCTGTCGGCCACCCGCCCCCTGCGGACGGGTGTCCCCCAGGGCTCGGTTTTAGGACCCCTTCTCTTCTCCCTCTACACTAAATCACTGGGTAACATTATCACGTCTCATGGCTTCTCCTACCATTGTTATGCCGACGATACTCAACTCTTCCTCTCCTTCCCTCCCTCAGATATCCACGTCTCTGAGCGGATCTCGGCCTGTCTGTCCGACATCTCAGCCTGGATGACGTCCAACCACCTCAAACTGAACCTAAGCAAAACAGAATTGCTCCACCTGCCGGCCAAATCCTCCCCCCTAACCGACCTTTCAATCACAGTCGAGAATGCAGCTGTGACTGCGTCCCCGACCGCCAAGAACCTTGGTGTTGTCCTCGACGACCAGTTGAACTTCTCTGCTCACATCGCAGCGACGACCAGAACCTGCCGATTCCTCCTGAGCAACGTCAGAAGGATCCGCCCCTTCCTGACAAAAGAAGCCACCCAACTCCTCGTCCAATCAACAGTCATCTCCCGCCTCGACTACTGCAATGCACTGCTCGCTGGCCTCCCGGCCACTGCCACTAAGCCTCTTCAACTCATTCAGAACGCAGCGGCCCGCCTGATCTCAAACCTACCGAAGTCGGCCCATGTCACCCCACTTCTTAGGGACCTGCACTGGCTCCCCATTGCTGCACGAATCCGCTTCAAGGCCCTCGACCTAGCATACCGTGCGGCAAAGGGAACCGCTCCCGCCTACCTCCGGTCAATGGTCTCTAACTACACACCCTCAAGACCCCTACGCTCTGCATCTTCTGGCCGCCTCAGACCTACTCCTATCCAAGCTCCGGGAGGGTCATCAAAGAGAAGTCGCCTATTCTCAGTCCTTGCCCCACAATGGTGGAATGAACTACCCACCCCAGTTAGGACAGCCGAATCACGTCCAATCTTTCGCCGTCGACTAAAGACGCACTTCTTCAACCATTATCTGAATAAAATAAAAAAAAACAATAAAAAAAAAAAAAAAAAATCGAACCCTAACTAACCGTACTGTCATGCACTTGTCAAGTTCAAGTTCTTTAATAGTTGTCATACAGAAGTACAGAATACTTTCATACAAAATGCTTCTTACTGTTACGCTCCAGAGACTGTGCTAGACAAGATAGTATCAAATAACATAATAACATAATATAGCATGAATTTAGAAGAAGAAAATGAGGTCACAGTGTTCGGTATAGACATATGTACAATGTTCTGAGTTACCATATAATATACAATACACAATACTATGCAGTGTACTAATGTACAGTACTATCTAGTGCAAAGCAGAAATGGGATGAGGTACAATTTTAGGTACAATTTACAGTAAGGTGTACGAGTTGTAGTGCAATCCTTCATCCATAAATATAAAGTGTGGGGAGTGGGTGCTACAGTGTGTTTGTTTAAAGTGGGTGTGTGCTATAAAGTGTGTGGAGTGGGTGCTACAGTGTGTTTGTTTAAAGTGAGTGTGTGCGTGTGGATGTGTGTGCTATGTGCGTTTGGTGGTTGTTGTTGTGTAGTGTTCATTCATTGTTCGTTTAGCAGCCTGATGGCCTGGGGATAGAAGCTACTTCTGAGTCTTTCTGTGCTCGCCTTGAGACTCCTGTATCGCTTGCCTGACCGCAGCAGTTCGAAGAGGCAGTTGTTCGGGTGACTGGAGTCTTTAATGATTCTCTTAGCCTTGCCCTTGCAACGCTTGTAGTAAATGTTCTGGAGGGTGGGGAGCCCCCCTCCAATTGTGCGTTCGGCTGAACGTGTCACTCTTTGTAGTCTGCTTTGGTCTTTTGCAGTGCTATTCCCAAACCAGGAGGTGATGTTGCCGGTCAAGATGCTCTCTATTGTACATGAGTAGAAGTTCTTAAGGATCTTCTGGCTGACTTGGAACTTCCTTAGGCGCCTGAGGAAGTAGAGGCGTTGTCGTGCCTTCTTCACCACACTGTTAATGTGTGTGGTCCATGTCAAGTCCTCGGATATGTAGGCTCCGAGGTACTTGAAGCTGTTGACTCTCTCAACCGGTGCCCCGTCGATGCTGAGGGGGCTGTAGTCCTTGACCCCCGACCTCCTGAAGTCCACAATCATCTCCTTTGTTTTGCTGACGTTCAGGGAGAGGCTGTTTTCCTGGCACCATCCCGCCAGGACCTTGACCTCTTCCAGGTAGGCCCTCTCGTCGTTGGCAGAGATCAGGCCCACCACCACTGTGTCGTCAGCAAATTTGACGATTGTATTGCTACTCCGCTGAGCCACACAGTCGTGTGTGTACAGGGAGTAGAGGAGGGGACTCAGAACACAGCCCTGGGGGGCCCCTATGTTGAGGGTGATGGATGAGGAGGTGCAGTTGCCTGCTCTCACCACCTGGGGTCTGCCAGTCAGGAAGTCCAAGACCCACTGGCAGAGGTCATAGCCCAAGCCCAGGTCCCTGAGCTTGGCTATGAGTATGGAGGGGACTATGGTATTGAATGCCGAGCTGTAGTCGATGAATAGCATTCTCACATAGTTCCCCTGCCTCTTGTCCAGGTGTGATGCTGCTGTGTGCAGCACATGGGATATGGCGTCCTCCGTGGACCTGTTGGGGCGGTATGCAAATTGCAGGGGGTCCATGTTGATGGGGAGGGAGGAGCAGATGTAGCCCTTTACTAGCTTCTCAAAGCACTTCATGGCTATGGAGGTGAGAGCTACAGGGCGGTAGTCGTTGAGGCAAGCAGGCTTGGATTTTTTGGGTACAGGGATAATAGTGGACTTCTTCAGGCAGGTGGGGATGACAGCCTGTTCTAAGGACAGGTTAAATATGTCAGTGAATACTGGGGCCAGTTGGTCGGCACAGACTTTTAGGACGCGGCCGGGGATGCCGTCCGGACCTGCTGCCTTCCTGATATTCACTTTTTTAAAGGTCCGCCTCACCTCATGCTCTGTTACCCTGAACACTGCGCCTCCATCAGCAGCCGACCCCCCCCCCCCCCATTGCCGAGGCTTGTGAGCTGGTGTTGTTATTACCAGCATCAAACCTCGCATAGAAGGTATTGAGGTCGTTTGCTAAGGAGATGTCACTGTTCAGTTTGAGGGAGGCGCCTTTGTAGTCTGTCATCGTTTTGAGCCCCTGCCACATAGCTCTAGAGTCAGCTTGTTCAAACTGGAGTTCAATTTTATCCCTGTAGCGCCGTTTGGCCTCTGACACTGTCCTCCTTACGTTGTGTCGCGCCACCTTGTGGTCATTCATGTTGCCTGCCACTAGGCCGTCATTGTATGCTTTGGTGCGCTCTCTCAGAGCTTCACGGACGGATTTGTCTACCCAGGGTTTTTGATAATATAAACTAACCTACACTGTAGCACTCAACACTTTGATGAACATTGTTGCTCAGCTGATAGAGTTGTGCCCTTCCTGATGGCTTGTCGTACAGAACTTGTAAGTCGCTTTGGATAAAAGCGTCAGCTAAATGACTAAATGTAAATGTAAATGTAAATGTTGCATAATGTAGGCTATGGCTGCTATTATATGTAATCCATATAGGCTACCTAATAGTATATGATTTTTAGAGGCATCTATTTTGTTGTGGTAATACCGACAACAAAATAGATGCCTCTAAAAATCATATAGCCAATCGAACACAACTAATAAAGGCATTCATATTACAGCACGGTTATAATGACACACAACCAACGCCAAACAGTGGTCAACGAACGGTCTTTATTAGTATTTTGAGCTGTCCAGGCAGAATTGCAGCAATGGTCTTAGGGAGCCGTTGATATCTGACATCACCGTTTACAAGTCCGCCTTTTATTTATCCCATAACACGCGATAGTGTCTTCTTGGTTCGACAGCAGTGAACAATCTCCGTGAAGTTTCTCAGAGTTCCGCTCGGGTCAGTCCATTATTTCACATCCCATGGGGTTTGTTTCCTCACGTTCATGACCATATATGGATAATCATGCACGAGCATTGACGGTAGAACAAAGTGGTATTCATCAACACGGAGGAGCATAGGACCTGTGTACGCACGGTTGATGAATCCCGATTCTTCTGTGCGTACACTGATTCTACATTCTGTGCTTACGTGTGGAAATAGAACATGTTCTACGTCCACGTTGATGAATGAGGGCCCTGGGATTGCTCCCAGAGTAGAATGGAGTGCTGGGGTATCCTATAAAACCTGGCCTGCGTGTTTGCAGGCATTCGAAAAATGTATTTACCATTTGTATCAAATCACCATATTTTCATCTAATTTCAGAATGAATAATCAACCAGGCTACCGTTAGCTATGCTAAGCTACAGCAAGCCGTCTCATCACTGCACGTGGGAATGTACACCAGTCCTATGCTAAGTTAGGCTAAAGTGCGTTAGCATTTGGGACATTCTCCATGTTCATATTAAACTCTCAAAACATTCAAAACGTATATAAATCTTGTTCCTATCATAACAGCATATCAATACAATTATAAATGCTTCTGAAATGGTTCCTTCCCAGTTTCCATTTGACCATATTGATCTTGGGGCAATTCGTGTATGACTCAGAATGAAGTGTGGTAAATATTGACGTTGAATTTCATAATTAATATGTGTGAATAAATTAGAGGACCACATCAAAAGCCAGATGTACCTTTCAATAGCAGAGTGGGTTTTCAGTGCTAAATATGACAGGGGGAACAGAGAGCCATTCTCAACCCCCACTCAAGCAATGACTAAATTAGAGAACAAACACCTTTTCGAACTGACTGTATGTAAATGCTGATCAAAGACAGCTGGGCTGACCACAGGGCAGACCAGTTTAGACTTGTTGAAGAAATGATTAGTCATGGACACTAAGTCACAAACAAAGTTATCTATTAATCAACTGTTTAGTATCAAAAGAGTAAACCATAATATTAGAAATGGGTAAATTCATATATACGGGAGATACAGTTGGTAAAAGGTTTATTGGAACAGTACTCGGCAATCAGTTGAGTTGAGAGATCACACCAAGGAGGGGGGGCCATAAAGACCCCCCTTCTGATCACGGAGGGAAGAGAAACCACATCAAGGAAGGGGGGGCCATAAAGACCCCCCTTCTTATCACTGAGGGAAGATGACATCACACCAACCCCCACCCGTGGGACAAGACCCAACCCCCCAGAAGAAGACGCTGGATTGGATCAACCATGTGCTAATATTGGCTAGAAATGATAGGATATAAGGGCCCACAAAGTGTTATTCTGGAGCCCAGACCCCACCCAGGTCTGCGTGCTCCAACTGCACCCCACCGAGAGACTACTGCTGAGCTGTTTTAATGTAAGTAAGCCGAAATGGAACCACCCTGTTTGGTTAGAATAGAATGTAAACTTAGCTTAGAAACCAGGCTTACTTATATACAAAAAGGGCTTACAGTATTGTCAATGTATGTTCAAATTATGTTAACGAGTGACTGTTTTGTGTGCATATTGGGGTTTGAGATGCAAAACCTTGTTGATTCCTGTACACAGCAGCCATGTTAATGTTGTCTGATAATCTTTTGTATGTAAAAGGCAACTTCTTATTCACCCTTGGCCTCTGGCTCAAATAAATGTTGAGTTGAACTATAGTTCTGGTTTGTCTGGCTACACGTTTAATTCTTCATCTGCTTTAAGTCAGATGAGGAGACCAACAGTTCTATCATATATGACCCCTTTCTCCTCCTTCCAGATAAGCAATCCCATTGTCCTGTACTACAATAACCTTAGATTATTGTAGGATTATGTAGAAATATACTACAGAAACTACGTTATTTAGCTTGTAGCATGAAGCTAACCAACGTTATTTAGCATGTAGCATGAAGCTAACCAGTTTGTGTATACTCGACAATTGAATAGCACACAATATTGATTTAACTCACCTAAACCGCAGCTACAGCTACTTTACTGCAACGCTTCTTCGGTTTTGCAACTGGGGGAATCTTTTATAACTGTTTGATAACTGGTTTTATCATACTCTTTCATCTAGTTATCCAGCTCTTGTTCAAGTGCGTGTTGAATCTACAGGGATCTGTCTGCATCTGCGCAGTAGCAAGACTCGCGCTGAGATGCTGCAAGGCAAGGTGTGTGCCGTAAAGCAAAACGTGGCTGTCGTGACATCTACCTCACTCACGTTATCTCATGTATTAAAGAGACATGCTGTAATTCAAAAGACTTTGTACCCAATAATATCAACTATGTTCTTACATAATATACTTTAACTGCTTATGTTCTTATCCAATGGATTAACTACTTGTTCTTATAACTAAATAGGTACGTATCTGAAACCTGGGTTACACATGCAGTGGAAAAGAGGCATAAGACTGTGTAAACTGCCCCAGATTGTATGAAGGCCCTACAGAGTTGACATTGACTGTGAATGTATTGATTTGGGACAGCTGGAACTATGTCATTCTACTAATTGGGGAGAGCAAGCTCTATATTTGCATGAGATTGTCTGTTTTGTTTTTGTCCCTGCCCCTCTCCTCTCCATCTACTGTCCTACTATCCTTTCTAATGAATAATAATGACATCATGGACCGAGACCCAGAGGTAAAACCAGGAAGGAGATATGGAATGACAGACAGGTTCCGGTAAGGCACTCAGGCCGCACCGAGAGAGCACATGGCTCACCCACGCATTTAGCGGAGGTGCTGGCCCAAAAAAAGAACGCGGTCATTAGACAGACGATCCAATCAAGAGGCCAAACGGGGCCCCCAACAGCCTTTCCAGAACAGTTGAAGGTTCCGACTCTGTTATGTACCAGAAGCTGATCACTTCTGTGTCACTGTGCAGGCAGGCCTGAGTACTCCTGTGTCACGGGGCATGCAGGTGAGGGCTGCCAATTAGCCAATTAGTGCTGATTGGTTACCTGCTGGGAGCTTTAAAGGCAGACCTAGTAACACACATGCAGTGTCTGTGCTTAGAAGAAGAGCTGTCAGGTTCTTCCAGTCCTTGTCCGTTGGGTTTACCTTAGTACTTAGTTTACATTTATATTAATAGTTCCTTGAGATAGTAGCACTTCGAGTTAGAGCACAGGGTTTTGGTGTTGGTTTGCACATAGGTTGCGTGCCCATGAGCCAGGGTCGTAACAGTTGGGCGCTCGTCCGGGATATTTACCCCTAGAAATTGTTTGGTGTTTTTTTTTTGTGTTACACAGGGTGTCATGGTATTATGGTTTGGGTGGTGTTCGTTACATATGGTGTAACATGGGGGCTGAGCCATTTCATCAAACAGGTGAGTATGCCGTATTTTGTTTGTAATTTGATGTGACTACTTATGCTGTTAAAATATATAGTTTAGTGGGCACCACATGTAGATAGGGACATTATTTTCTGGTTGTTGGTTAGCGTCCTGTGCACCACGTACTCCTGGGGCAGTCAGGGAAGGGATTAGCACCATCTGCTTGTCTGGTACCGTATCATGTACTGGACGGTGGATGGTCAAGTATGATCTTTGACTGGTAGCAGGTGTGGTTGAAGATGGTTAGGTCTACAGGGCATTAGTTTAAGGGTAGGTAGATTAGGGCGGCCAGAAAACACAGGTAGTGTGGTAGGGCTTGATTTAGTGTTTCTTAGGGTAGACATGTGGTGGGCCGGTTTTGACTGCAGTTTAGACGTAGAAGCATATGTAGTCACATCAGGTTAGAAGGCGCACCTGTTTGGGATTGTTAGGGGGCGGCCAGAAAACACAGGTAGTGTGGTAGGGCTTGATTTAGTGTTTCTTAGGGTAGACATGTGGTGGGCCGGTTTTGACTGCAGTTTAGACGTAGAAGCATATGTAGTCACATCAGGTTAGAAGGCGCACCTGTTTGGGATTGTTTGCTGGATTTATTTTGTTTGTTTGAGTGTTTGGTGAGCATACCTGGTAGCACCTAACACCCTGCGTGTATGACACGTGATACTCTGGATGTGTGCTTAGCTGGAGCTGAGGATGCGGAAAAAAATCTTATTGGGGATTGGAACACGGATATGCAACAAAAAGATGCACCGTCTTCAAATCCTTCAATAGGTTTTGTGATCTGCACGGCCTCAGCCAACTAATCACCCAACCCACAAGGATATGTGAATCAACTCAGACTACCATTGACCTCATACTGACCTCTGACAAGTCCAAGATCTCCAATAAAGGGGTTATAGCATGTGGGTTAAGTGATCATTATATGATATTCTGTACCCGCAAAAAGCTAAAACTAAAGGCTGGCTGTCACAAAACAGTCACATCTAGAGACCTCAAAACCTACTCTAGCGAGGCCTTTAACCTTGAACTGGAGAGTCTGGACTGGTCAGATGAACTCAATGGTACACTGGTTGAAGAAACTTGGCTTGGCTTCAAAACCAAATTTTCATCAATACTAAACAACATGGCCCCCCTAAGAACCACCAGGGTAAAAAATCGCGCTGAGCCATGGATGCACACTGAAATACTGACCGCTATGAAAGCCAGAGACAAAAAATGCTCTGAGTTTCGTAAAAGCCAGTCAAAGCTTACCAAAAGCACGAGCAGTGAACTCCAAGACCACGTGACTGAACTCAAACTAGAAAGAAACAGACTAAGAAATGACGTAAACTCCATGATCAAAACTGCTAAAAAAAATGTCATCAATGACAAAACCGAGGAAAACAAAAATAAACCATGTGAACTTTGGAAATTACTCAACAATCAACTAGGCTGCAGTAAAAAACTTAAAACCAGGTTCTCAAACATAAACATAAAGACGGACAACACGCTCATCACAGACAAGCTGGATGTAGCCAATTACTTAAACACTTTCTTCACAAACATAGCCACAACACTGGTAAACAAACTACCCTCCCACTCAGGGCAGTATGGGGTAGAACACATAGTAGCATACTACAAGAACCTAGGCGTCCACAAAGACGACTTCAAACTGGAAATGGTAACTACAGATGAGGTACTCAAAAAACTGAGTGCCCTCCAACCAAACAAGGCCACTGGCCATGACAACATCCCCTCCAAATTCCTCAGAGACTCAGCAGCAGCCATCACCCCAGTCATCACACACATAATAAACCTCTCCATAAAAACAGGGACACGTCCCCAAGGACTTCAAAATTGCGAGAGTAACACCCCTGCACAAAAAGGGCAGCAAATTAGACCCGGGTAACTACCGCCCTGTTTCTATCCTTACATCCATCTCGAAAGTCATGGAAAAAATAGTATACGAACAGATCGAAAAGTACCTTGCGGAAAAAAATCTAATCTACGAATTCCAATCTGGCTTCAGAACATCCCACTCCATGGACACATGCCTTCTCTACTTGAACGACCACATCAAACAAGAGGTGGACGCGGGCAAATACTGCGGCATGGTCATGCTGGACCTACAAAAGGCCTTCGACACTGTCAATCACACCATTCTGATTGACAAGCTAAAAGCAATTGGTTTTGATAGTTTATCAGTGAGCTGGATACA
Source organism: Notolepis coatsorum (assembly GCF_963971535.1). NCBI lineage: Eukaryota > Metazoa > Chordata > Actinopteri > Aulopiformes > Paralepididae > Notolepis > Notolepis coatsorum. The sequence continues at coordinate 228,389,435 of NC_140165.1, forward strand.
ATCCTACCTGGAGGGGAGGGAACAGATGGTGGAAGTAAACGGTACCCTATCCCCCCCCCTCACAGTGAGCTGTGGTGTTCCACAAGGAAGCATACTAGGACCGCTACTATTCCTAATTTATGCAAATTACATGTCGTCAGCTTGTGACTGCAACTTGTTCCTGTTTGCGGACGACTCAGCCCTGCTGGTCTCTGACAAGAACAAGTTACAGGTTGAAAAAGCCCTCAGCTCGGAACTAGGCAAAATCTGCATATGGCTCGCCGACAACAAACTATCATTACACATGGGCAAAACAGAGTCCATTCTCTTCGGTTCAAATAACAAACTCAGCAAGACCGACGGCTTCTCGGTTGCAGTGGGTGACAATATTATCACAAGGAAAGATGAAATTACCTACCTGGGTTCCATCTAGAGGCTAATCTTTCCTGTGACAAAATGGCATCCAATGTAATAAAAAAAGTCAACCAACGAACGCGTTTCTTGTACCGGATCTCCTCTCTGGTAAACAAGAATACCCTGAAGACTCTACCAGGAGCACTCATTCAAGGGTACTACGACTATGCTTGCACCTCATGGTACCAAAGCACCCCAAAGGCACTAAAAAACAAATTACAAACATCTCAAAACAAGCTAGTCAGACTACTGCTTGACCTAACTCCTAGAACCCACCTCACCCCTGCCCACTTTGACAACCTAGGATGGCTTAGAGTAGACGACAGAGTACAGCAACTTGCAATGGGCCTGGTCTACAAGATACACTACGCGACCAAGGTACCCATGTACATGTCAAAATACTTCCCAAAGGTCAGTGAATACCACGATCACAACACCAGAGGGAGCTCCACAAATCATGTAAAACCCAGATTCGGCTCAAACAAGGGACTAAACACGTTTCGCAATTATGCCACATCAATGTGGAACGCCCTACCTAAAGCTGTAAAGGAATGTGAATCACTACCCACTTTCAAAAACACTCTCAAAAAACACCTACGTGAGACTGCAATTCGAAACTGGCCCCTATAAATGTCCTAACCTAGTTGTACAGTAAATGACCAAGTAAGGCTTTGTCAGTATTCCAATATACAGTGTAAAATGTGTGTGTGTCCCCTACCCAACCCCCCCCCCCACCTCCAATGTACAGCCCTCACCCAACCCACCCAACCCCACCCCACCCACCCAACCTCCTCCAATGTACAGTTTCTACGCCAAATGTATATACACTCTTTTTCTGGACACTTTTGTATCACAAACAGTACTGTATTTGCAAATCTGATATGTCATAAATGTATAGATGTAGCAGTACTGTCTATCTGTATGTCATGTATGTCATATATGTTATGATGAATTGAAAATGGGGGACCCTGATGTAAACAAGACGAAAGTCTTTCTCTGGTCTGCATCCCCTTAACAATTGTATGTATTGAGCTGTACTGTACTGTACCCATTCTGCAATCTGTTAATAAACTTTTCAATCAATCAATCAATCAAAACGTCTATTTAGGGTGGGTGTGTTTTATTTTTATTTTTTTTTCTTTTGCAACCTAGAAAGGTGCGCTCCGTAGAGCTCACATTTCCACCGCCTTCCCTTTTGGTTGTTATTATTGGCATTTAGCATTCTTCAGTGGTTCTTCAGTGGTTCTTCATGGTTCTTCGGTGGTTCTTCGTGGTTCTTCAGTGGTTTGTTGGGGGGGTCTTTGTGGTTCGTTAGTGGTTCTTTGTGACTGTGAGGTAGGGTGTGTAGCTTGGGGTGGCTGGTTCAGTGACAATGGCTTCCATCAGGGACTTTGTTGATCGCCCGTCTCATGACTTGTTAGAGAAGTTTTCCAAAGAACAACTGCTAGAACTTGCTGTACACTACAGGGTGGAGCTTTCTGCAGGGGAGAAACGTTTGAAGCCGTCTGCCTTGAGTGCGTTAAGGGTGTTACTCGTTAGGGAGCAGGTGCTTGAGGAGAGGGTGGAGGAGCCTCCTTCGTCTGGCGCGTCTCCGCTATTACCTGGTGTAGAGGGTGAGTGGAGGATAAGGGAGTTGGAGTTTAAGGAAAGGCAGCTAGAGCGAGAGCGTGAGGAGAGGAGAGAGGAGCGTGAGCTTAAAGAGAGGAAAGAGGAGCGTGAGTTTAAGGAGAAACAAATGTTGTTGGAGCACGAGCGTGCACAGAAGGAGCTTGAATATAAGCATGCTGCCTTGCAGGCGGGCGCTCTGCATCCAGAGTCACGTTCAGGTTTTGATGTAGGCAGGAATATTAGGATGGTACCTCCATTTTTTGAGAAAGACGTGGAAAGATATAAGCTTCCATTTTGAGGGCTTATGAGTTGGTCCCCGAGGCCTATCGTCAGCGTTTTAGAGGTTATCGCAGGTCGGAGGGGCAGTCTTATGTTGAATTTGGAAGGGAGAAGGAGAACCTGTTTGACAGGTGGTGCACTTCTCAGAAGGCAGAGTCAAGAGAGCAGCTTAGGCAGTTGATTCTCCTAGAGGAATTTAAAAGATTCCTGATACTGTTTCCACACATCTAAATGAGCGTAAGGTATCGAAGATAGGCGACGCCACTGTCTTCGCTGATGAGTTTGTGTTGACACGCAAGTCCGTGTTTTTGGAGGACTACCGTGTTGAGTCCGGGGATAGGCGTCCTGTTCAGGGGGGCCGTTTCCCAAAACCTGTGTCTGCTGGTCAGTTAACTTCACCTCCTAGGCGGGGTGGTTCTGCTGGTGCATTCCCAGAAGGGATTATCTGTTTCTACTGTAAAGAACCTGGTCATATCGTTGCTGGGTGCCTGGTGCTTGAGCAGAAAAATTTCAGAACCGTGGCTCTGGTAGAAACCATATGCAGAACGCCTATGCCAACGTTAGATGGGGATGGGGGAAGTATCAAACGTGTGGACAAAGAGCTCGAGGGTTCCTCAAGGTTTATGATGAATGGATTTGTTTCCCTGACTAATGCACTAGAGTCCAAACAGGCTATAACAATTTGGAGAGATACCCGTGCTTTTCAGTCCCTCATTCTGGAGGGGGTTTTGCCGTTTTCAGAAAACTCTTCTTTGCATTCCGGTGTCGTTGTTCGGGGCTTTGGGGGTGGATTTGTGGATGCACCTTTGCATGAGGTCACGCTCAATTCTCCCTTAGTATCAGGCAATGTTGTTGTGGGGGTATGTTCTCACATTCCCATAAAGGGGGTGTCCTTCATTCTAGGGAATGATTTGGCTGGTGACAAAGTGTTGGCTACTCCGGTTGTAACTCCCATTCCTGTGGTTTCTGAGGTCCCTAATGAGCTGGCACAGAAACATCCAGGAGTGTTTCCTGTGTGTGCTGTGGCTCGGGAAATGTCAAAGGACAAAAGTGATGTTGTTGACACTTCGACTTGGGACATTACACTTAGTGACACATTCTTTGTTGAATTAAAATGTGTACCTGTTGATAATTTTGGAAAGCACACTGTGGATCTACCTCTGCGTAATGATTCTCTTGATTGTGGCTTTGTGTTAGGCCCGGTGGTGAAACCAGAGTTGACATGCGTGCCGGAGAAGCATGTGGCAGGAGATGGTACGGCAGCGCAGTGTCTCAGGGTCTTCCCAGCCTGTATGGTGGCTGAGGCCACGAACGAATTGGAGGAGGAGTGTGGGAAGGATGCTATGAGAGGTGCTGTTGTTTCATGTGACACCGTTCTAGTTGGAGAGGCTACTAAGCCTGACTTAGGCTGCCAGCCTTCCCACAGTAGCTCTATTGTCCCTAATGTTTCACTTGTGGGCAGGGATGGTCTCAGTATGTCAGTTGATGATTCTGACATTGATCCACATGTCCACACTGATTCTCTGCCATGCACTAGGTGTGATGGTCAACCTAGTTACCTGTGTCCTGTGGGGCAGGAGCCGCCTTCGCGACCTGGTCTGTTGAGTGGCAGCCATTTTGATTTTGATCAGGACAATGTTATTTCGGGTGACGCCATTTTAGATGGTGTTCCAGACGTTTTTGTGACTGTCGTACTGCCATGTTCCAGGTACGGTGGGGCTGTACCTGAGGCGGTACATCCTACTCTGGATGTTCACGGCTTGCAGTATCCTGGACTGCCAGTGCCAGGTGGGATGGATATGGGCGCGGTGGTGGTATCAGTGATCTATGGTTTTTGTTTTGCTGTGTTCTGTTCTGTTGAGCGCAGTTCTCAGGTTGATTTTGGTTTGCGGCCTATTTTTGACAGGTCGGTATCGGTGGAGGGGCCTGTTGAAAGGGAGCATACAAAACAGTTGGTGGTCGTGTTCGACAGGGGCCGACCCGCTATCGCTGTTGTGGTAGTGGCCCTGACAACTAATGGGTCACAGTGGTTTTTTTTGTTTTTGTTTATGGGTTGTTGTGTGGTGGTTGCCTCTGGGGCAACCAGTTTGGTGGGGGAGGTGTTATGTACCAGGAGCTGATCACTTCTGTGTCACTGTGCAGGCAGGCCTGAGTACTCATGTGTCACAGGGCATGCAGGTGAGGGCTGCCAATTAGCCAATTAGTGCTGATTGGTTACCTGCTGGGAGCTTTAAAGGCAGACCTAGTAACACACATGCAGTGTCTGTGCTTAGAAGAAGAGCTGTCAGGTTCTTCCAGTCCTTGTCCGTTGGGTTTACCTTACTACTTAGTTTACATTTATATTAATAGTTCCTTGAGATAGTAGCACTTCGAGTTAGAGCACAGGGTTTTGGTGTTGGTTTGCACATAGGTTGCGTGCCCATGAGCCAGGGTCGTAACAGACTCGTAGACAGAGAACGTTCCACAGGCTTGAGACGCCGTGCGCCAAGCAAGAACGTCCCACAAGAGGGTGGCTGAACAATGTTCTGCCCCCCACTCTCGACCATACGCCACTTCCGAGCGTAAGCCGCGGTAGTGGACGGAGCGTGCACGTTCCGGATGGCGTTAACCACAGAAGTCAAGACGCATCCCCACCAGATTCACCCTTTCAGCAGCCAAGCCTAGAGGCTTCCCCAGAACAGGAGGCAGAACAGAGTTTCGCGTGCCTGAGAGAGGGCCTGCGGTGACCACGGACCAGGCCACGGCGGGGCCACCAAGAACTGAATCAGTGCCGGGAACCACACAGCTGAGCCCCGGCCCGGCGCAACCAGGATCAAAGTCCCGCGCTCCTGACGTACCCGCCCCAACAGCTCAGCTATCAGGTGTATGGGGGGGAATGCATACAGAATCCCGGGCGGCCACGGATACATCGAGAAGGCATCCACCCCCAGAGAGGGGTTGTCCTTCCGACTGACTGAGAACCACAAGGGGCACTGGTGGGACTGTCTGCTCGCAAACAGGTCCACCATGGCCTCCCCGAATCGGTCCCAGACCTGTCGGACTATGTCTGGACGTAGTCCCTACTCGTCAGGGGGAGGACCGCCCTCCGACATCACATCTGCACCAACATTCTCCCTGCCAGGGATGTGGAGAGCCCTCAGGCTGCGCAGATTGAGAAACGCCCATAGCCAGAGCTTGACCGCCACCTGGTGCAGACGGGGGAAGCGTACTCCTCCCTGTCTGTCGATATACGACGTTGACGTCGTGTTGTCCATCCTGATCAAAACAAGCTTGCCCACCACAAGGTGGCCGAGCCGTTTGAGGACCAGAAGGACTGCCTTCAGTTCCAACACATTGAAACGTAGTGCAGACCGGGCAGCATGGTCCTGCCAGATGCCCCCTACTGCGTTGGCCCGACACGTCCCCCCCCATCCCGTGAGGGAGGCGTCGGTGAAGACTGTGACGTGTGACAGCCTGCTGCCCATGGGGACCCCGCTGGTGAGGGCCCCAGGCCCTCCCCAGAGGGCGAGGTCCCCCAGTACTGACATGGGAACCTTCAGCCGCTCCTCCTCATGAAGAGGAGGCCAAGAGGGACCACAGAGTGAGCAGATGCCATCATACCGAGCAGGCGCATCACGGACAGCACCGTAACCGCCCTAGGACGGAACCTCCCGAGCACCAGGGGCGGGGCTAGGGGGTGGCTACTTGGGCTCAAGCCCAGAATGTTTTCTGAAAAGCCCCGAATCTACTTACATTTTTTTATTTTTTTTGACAATTAATCATTGTTACATGAAAATATGTTTGCACCAGATTTAGCAGAAGCTAATTTCCATCTGTAGTCTATCCAGCTGCTAACTGTATTTGAGTGAGTTAAGTCTTGGTGTTATGGTAGACTCAGACCTAAGCTTTAAATCACAATCAACAAGTTGACAAAAACATAATTCTTCCACCTTAGAAACATAGCTAAAGTACGGCCATTTATAAATCAAAAGGACGCTGAAAACCACATCCATGCCTTTATCTCAAGCCGACTCAACTACTGTAATGCACTCCTTACCGGCCTCCCGGAAAAATACGATGATAACTATTGCATTATTTTATTCTATTTCTTTCAAATGTTGAGATTTATTTATTTATAAGGGAGGTGGAGCATGACTAAAAACAAAAATTACAATTTTGGTCACTTTTGGTCCTGGCGCTCAACGTTTGGCGAGTTAACCCTAGATATTAGATCCTAATATGAAAAACGATGTGATTTAATGTTCTATGTCTTACCTTGACTTTGTCTATTTTGCTGCTATATATTTTATGCTTTATGTCTGCACTTTATACATTGCTCTTGATCTGCCAATGTTGTGCTCATTTTATGCCTGTCTTTTTTTACTGCTGCGAAGCACTTTGAGCTGCAATTCTTGTATGAAAGGTGCTATACAAATACAGTGTATTATTATTATTATTATTATTATTATTATTATTATTATTATTATTATTATTATTATTATTATTATTATTATTATTATTATTATTATTATTATTATTATTATTAATTATTAATTATTAATAAAGGGTGTGAATTTAAGTGTTCTCTAGTGCCTTTTGTCCGCTTTAAGGTGGTGGTATAAGTTAAAGGTTGTGGTGTCGAAGAAAATTCCGTGCCCGCTAACAGGGGCAGCTATCTGGGCTAAGCCCCGGATCTCCTACAATCCTAAATCCGCCCCTGCCGAGCACGCCAAGAACATCCACTCACCGCCGCTCCGAGAGGGATGCCCATATAGACCTTGAGCTTATAAATAAGCCCAAGTACTCCACCCGTTGACTGGGAAGAGGAGTACTCTACTTCCAGTCTACAGCAAAACCCAGGCTGGTGAGGAATTCCACCACCTGCCTGGTATGAGACCTGGCGATCTTCTCCGACCGGCCGAGGACCAGAACGTCGTCCAGTGTAGAATAAGATTTCTATCCCCTGACGACGCAGAGACCCCAGCGCGGTCTCCACGCACTTGGTGAAGATGCGAGGAGCCAGAGAGTAGTTGAACGGCAGCCTCTGGTACTTGTATGCTAAACCCTGAAAAGGAAGCGTAGGTATGTCCTAGGAGGGAAGATCGGGATGCGAATATGCATCCTACAGGTCTATGGAGGTGAACCAGTCCCCCACCTGACAGCACTTAACAGGTGGGTGACGGTCAACATTCTGAACCTTCCATGGGACAGGTCCAGTATGGGTCTGACAACCCCCTGCCGCGGACTCTGATAATAGAGTCTTTACCAAACCCAAAAACGGAGGGCGGGGGTGTGTAAACTGTAACACAAGCGCCGCCCTCAGCGTTCTCTCCATCCACACCGACATATGGCTACCACTGCAGCCATACGTGGTAAAATTCCAAAGCGCCCCCGCCGCCAACTGCCGCTGGTCCGCTAGGAATCGTAGATAGGTGGCCCGGTCCCTCCCGCTGTGCGTTGTCAACCCTGGTCTCGCCAACCTCGTGAGCAGGGTGTCCCGTGGAGCCGGTATATCGCACCCTGATTTTACCAACGAGGCAATCACACCCAAGGGGGGGACCCCGACAGAAGGGGCGGTCTGATACGGGGGGAGCGGCCATCACCCCTGGTGACATAGGCTCCCCCGCTGAGCATCTTCCCGGCTTAGCTTGCTGAGGACAGCCTGCTCTGCAGCTGAACATGCATGGTGTGTGGTCCTCACACTGCCCAATAGGTTGGGTCTCTATACACCGTAGCCCTGTAGTGATATTACTACCACCCAAATTACGCGTGCCTGCTGACCACCGCGGGATCGGAAGTCCAGACGGGGGAGGCACTAACGTAATACCCGGCCTGGCGAGGGCGGGGCTGGGGGGAACCCATGCTGCGACCTCCTGGGCCTAGAGTTCCCCCTCTGACAATTTTTTTTAGATACAGGGAACCCTGCTCCATCGACAGATACAACACCAGGCTCACCAAACACAGACGCAGGACATGTGGTGTGGGAGCCGCTTTACAGCACAGCATTCTCATAGACAGACCCAGGCCTAGCTAGCAACTGGGTGTCAGCCCCTGTCTCCATGAGAAGCGAAATGTGGGGCCGCTTGTGCTTCACTGGAAGAACGCTGCGCGCAGCCAAAGGGAACAAATCAGAGCCCTGTGTCCCGTAGTGTAGCGGGGGGGAGTAACCGGAGAGCGTGCTAGACACAGCTAGATGGCAACGGTTTCTTAGGGCGTGCCCATCTAATATAGCCGATCCCTCGGGCCGCCGAGGCTGTCGGCCTTGTGATCACCTGTTTTCTTTGTGTCCAGGGTATCTCAGGCGGGGGAAACATGGCCGCTGGCCGGGGGCCTCGCCGCAGCCGTGCTCTCACCTCTGGCTGAGCGGGACACCGTCTAACCATGTCAGGGCAAAGGACTGATGCCACCTGCTTCACTAAGCACAGAACACCAGTGGTGGCTGCTGACCCAAGTCTACTACTAGTGAAGCACTGCTCCACCAGTAGTCATGTAACAACCTCCACTGCGGTGTGCACCCCTTAAGACATATTACCAGCACGTTCGGGACTCAGAGTGAACTTGTCATTGATTCTGTCTCAGTCGGTTCCAAGATAAGTCTTCCAAGAGAACTCTTTGAAACATTTTGGAGAATGAGAACCAATATCTTTACTTTACTGGCTTACTTTGATCTTTAACGTTGAATATCAAGCTTGTATTGCCACATTTAGATGATGAATAAAACGTTGAAGCTTGTAAAGGCTTAACACTTTGATTGCCAGGCAGCAGGGGGCACTATGGGCCTTCAGTGCCAGCATTCTATTCAATGGATAGAATGGCGTGTTTGCACTGCTAAAAACTATATTTTATATTATAGCTATGGATCTAATAACGCCGTCGATTGTCAGTGAGTTGCTTCTGGTCAACATGCAAAAAAGTTATTGTTTTTTCATCCATACATTTCCGTTTTATACCGTTTTGAATATTAGTATAATTTGGGTGATTCTTAGTAATCCCAGGAAAAGACGCGAAAATAGGACTTTAGTGAAATCCAGTTATCACGTTGTCATTTTTCGCCTGATTATCTAATCATCCTGAAATCAACGCTAGATTATTGGTATTATGTCTCTTCGTGCATACATGAAATGGGCCCTGGAGTGCGGCGTCCCCCCCCCCCCCCCCCCTCCTGCCACTAACGGTAAACAGCACATACACAGCACACACAGACAGCTTCAATCGCTGGAGAAAAAAATATCAGATCAACGCAAGATTGGATATATAGTGTCCTTACCTGGTCTCTGATGTAATGCAAACAAAAAATCCAATTATCTGATCGCCATTCCAGTTATCCACAGCGATCCTGTCTCCGACGTTATTTGGCATTGCACATGAACGGGCCGGCGGGGTCAGTTGTCCAAGCCATCCCTACAAGCGCTTGTTTTGCCCGAGTGTTTAGGACCCACCCCCACACCACAGCTCGGTAGAGAAAATAAACTACATTGTTTATAATGGAGTGCAATAGCACCCGAAGGTGGTAGAGGGCGGTATTGACCGTCTGCAATCTCAGACACACTCAGTACAGCATGCACAAGGTGCCCCGATGAATTATGAATGGCAAGAGTGAATAAAAGAAATACCGAAGCAAAAACGTAGATCTACGTTTCTGTGACGTGGCCGGCACTCAAGCGCTGGACCACAGAAACATAGTTCTACGTTAACAGCACCCAACGTGTTAATAATAATAATTATAAATAAGGGCGGCTACGTGGCGTAGTGGGCAAGGCACTCGCCACGAATGCGGAGACGCTGGGCTCGCCTGTTCGAGCCCAGCGCTCCACATTGCTTTCAGTTTAGCTGGTCGTTCATACTAATACACATTGGCCGTATTAGGGGGTGGGAAACTGATGGGTGGGGATAGGGCGTTGTGGACAGCAACTCCTACAGGTCGGTTGGTGCGCCTGCGCAGTAGAATCAGGAAGTGTCGGGAGCAGCGTGAGCCTCCCACGCGTTACTCCTCGCCACTGAGAGATCGAGCTGCGCAGGTGAAAAGATGCGACTGCTGTTACCTCAAGTACCGGAGGGGACTTGTGCTATGTATGACTTAGTCCACATTGCAGCCGGCTTGTGGGAGGCAAGAAACAGCGTTCGTGACAGGGGAGGGTTGAATTGGATGATACGAAATTGGGATGGGAGAAAATATAGAAAATGGGAGAAAAAGTGGATAAAAAAAAAATAATAATAATTATAAATATATAATAATCATTAAAAAAATATTGTTTCCCTATTGTACCAAACTCGTACCGAACCGTCACCCCAAAACTGAGGTACGTACCGAACCGTGGCTTCTGTGTACCGTTACACACCTACTATTTTGCCTTTGGGGGTATTGTTTGCTGACCTGGGGTCAGCACATTTGATCATCCCCTTCCCCCATTAGTTGTCTACCCCATTGTTTGTGCCTTTCCTTCCTTGTAAACATTGTTGTTTTTATGATAGGAAAGGAAAAAACAGGTAGTATTTTTATCCTCCCCATGTGTGTTCCCTTGTTTCCCCCCTTTGTTAGCGTGCATGTTACATAAGGCACCTCATTAGTTGCGATGGTTTTAAGGGACCCCTTCTGGCCATTGACGATAGTCTCCCTAATTGTCTTGTATTGCATGCCTTTATCTGTGAAACTGCAGGATAGGTTAACGGGTTTGCAGTAAGAGCACAGCTTCCCCAGAGCTATATTGTTCTGTAGAAGTGTGGCCTTTTTGTGTGTTGCATGTAATAGCTAGTAAATATTTGCATCGAGTGCTTTACCTCGTGGTTTTCCTCACTGCCGCTAAACGTCACGCCATTACTAATGCAACTACTAACCCACACAGCCAAGCTAGTGGAGGGCTAGGTTGTGCCAGGCAGGTCAGGGTTACAGCCCCCTCACACTACTGCCGCCTGTCTGCCAGAGGGCCCCCAACACCTCCTATTCGGCAGGGGAGGCCATTGACTGTCTCTGCCAAAAGGGATATTTCTCCCTACTTTGTGTATAAATAAGGAATGTTATTCATTTTCACCCATTGTTTCTGTCTGCTCTGTTGGGAACCTACTGCAAACCACCCAGGCTCAATTTCCTTTCGGCCTGCGACAAGAGCTCCCCAGGACTAAGTATAAATAAATGAGGAATTACAGGTGATTAAAAGGTCCCATACATTATAAATGGCCTTTTCCAGTGTTTAGCATTATTTCCTAGCAATGGGGGATTATATCAATGTGGTCTGTGTCATTCATTATCATATTGACTCATCAGTTTAGTCTCGAGTTCACGAGATCTTCCCTCACTCAACTAAGCTGTTCTGATTTGACGGTATTGCTGACGTGAATAAGGTACTGATTTGCAGTAACGCCCCCTGGTTGTAGCGCATAGTGTAACCCGACACTTCCTCAAACAGGTTTTGACAGAGAGGCAGAGAACGAGCGAGCGAGAGAGAGGGAGAGAGGGAGAGAGAGAGATAGAGAGGGAAAGAGAGAGAGGGAGAGAGAGGGACCGCGCAGGACCGACCGCGCGCAGGAGTGTGTGTAAAAATGTGTGTGCGTGCGCCGCGGGGATGGGTCTTCTGCGCCGTTGGTGTGTGAATTAATGGGTGAATGTGAGGCATGAGTTGTAAAGCGCTTTCGGTAAAATCAGTTATATAAATGCAGTCCATTTACCATTTACTTCTTCCCACCTACCATAGGCTATACGTGGCAAATTGTGGTTACTCATTCACTCACTCATGTACACACAATTCCTGTGAGTCTATGGAACACATCTGTAAGGTATTTAAAAAAAAATATCATTGTTTTATATTTCTAATCAAGTACTCAAAAGCATAATTTTTCTCCCTTTGGATTTCAGGCTCTATCTCTCTCTCTCCCTCTCTCCCTCTCTATCTCTCTCTATCTCTCCCTCGCAGTCGGGAGCACTAGCTTATCACTGTCAAAATATCTTTGCGCATGCTCCCACGCACACGCCCGTATTCCGATCCATGCAATAATAATCACAGAGGTATATATTGTCATTTGAAACAAGTTACCAATGCATTATGCCCCCCTGCGGCTAAATTAATTAGTCTCCCCCTCAATCTCTCTCTATCTCTCTCTGTGCCAGTAGCAGACTGTGTGGGTGACTGTCACTCAAAGCGCGTATGGGCGGAGCCCATCCAATAACAGCCTGAAATCCAAAGGGAGAAAAATGATGCTTTTGAGTACTCGATTAGAAATATAAAACAATGATTTTTTTTGAAAAATACCTTACAGATGTGTTCCATAGACTCACAGGAATTGTGTGTACATGAGTGAGTGAATGAGTAACCACAATTTGCCACGTATAGCCTATGGTAGGTGGGAAGAACAAGTAAATGGTAAATGGACTGCATTTATATAACTGATTTTACCGAAAGCGCTTTACAACTCATGCCTCACATTCACCCATTAATTCACACACCAACGGCGGAGGAGACCATGCAAGGTGCCAACCTGCTTATCTGGAGCAGTCAGGGGTTAAATGTCTTGCTCAAGGACACTTCAACACACTGCCGAGAGGAGCCGGAATCAAAACAGGGAACCTTCTGATTACCAGACGACCGCTCGAGCCACTGTTGCCTACAAGGCAAGCAACAGTTATATAATAATAATGCAGGACCTCTTTAGAGGTCTTTATTCGGCATGCAACAAACTGGGACATGCAATGGGAGCGGCACACTGGAATACAGACACACACACATGCATTGTCTTTTTTCTCAGTCGCCGATGCGATTGAGCTCTGCGCTTAACCCATCCTGTCGTCCTTCCCCCCAAGGGCAGCCGGGAGCAGACAGGGCGTCGGCGAGGTACCACGCCCGGGGACGAATCCAAGTGCTCCTGCCCGTCTTCGTCAAGGACGCGACAGCGTCAGCAATCTATTGTGTGCATGTTTTTCCATTGGGTTTATCTTATCGGGGGGAAACCTTTGCGAGCACGGGGAGAAAATGCAAACTCCGATTGGAGGATCAAAAAAAGATGGGTCCATTGCTTTGCACCACAAAGATTCTTTGGAAAGCAGGCCCTTGTGTGTGTAGGAGTGCATCTGGGAAACACATTCATCTCCTTTCCACTGAAATAGTATTGATCATCTTTAATTATGTATTTGGGTTAGGGTTAGGCTTCTTAGAACCTCCCTATCTCTCCCTCTCTCTCTCTCTCTTTCAGGAACACATGCACAAAGTTGTGTGGGTGCATGAACAGAAACACACGTACAAAATATAAAGAACACACAAACACATGTGCACACACACACACACACACACACACACACACACACACACACACACACACACGCACAATGACACTGGAAGGCAAACTAGGAAACATCAAATTGGAACATATGCGGAGGAGGCAAAGTTCCTCATTTCAAAGTGTCGCAAAACAAAAAAACTACAAACCTCCAAAAAGAGAAAGAAAAGAGTTGACATGAAGTAAACAGTGTGGCAACAGAAAAGGGAGACTTTCATCGCCTTTCCCCCCAGTCATCTGGAGAAGTTCAGGAGAATTTCAAAGTGTCGCAAAAACAAAAACAACACACACCCCGGGAAAAATGGAAAGATAAGAGTTGACATGAAGTAAACAGTCTGACAACAAAGATACTTTCATCGTGGTTCCCCCCAGTCATCTGGACGGGTTCACAAAAAACACCATCAGCTGAATGGAAGCCTTTATGCAGGGAAATGTATAGGCTAACATCATGAGTGTGCACCTCCAACCACACTGCTGGTGAAATGGCGGTTGCTTTGCCCCCCCCCCCCCCCCAACAAGGAACTCTGCCCATAGGAGAGCAGACCTCTATATAGTGCAGACATTATTTCCAAATTGTTCACAGCGTGTGTGTGTGGAGGGGGGGGGGTACACTTTTTACTGTATATTTCTGTATATTTTGACTGTATATTTTATATTAGAATGTATATACAGAACATAGAAAATGTATATCCCGGACCGTATTTTATTCTTAGTCTTATTTTTATTCTTATTTGTGACTTTTGTTTTTGACTACTTAAATGTTTACTGTGAGCGATCTGTAGTGCCAAATTTCCCTCGGGATGAATGAAGTATTTCTATTCTATTCTATTCTATTGTCGAGCTCTCGAGACATAAAGGTAATAAATATGCCCCTTTAATTTAGGAAGGAGGAAAGAGTATGTGGTGACCGGTTCCATCACATAGAACTTACTCTTAAGAATTGCAGCAATTATTTAATTGGTTTGCACCATATAAAGTGCAGAGTGCATAATTACTCTAAAACCAAATAAAGACCAATTGTTTGCCGACTACGCCACTTTTGTTTTCGAGGTTAAAGTCCCCGGGTGATACCATTTAAATTAAAACCCATGATAGGATACACATAGGTTTGTTTCTTATACCAGGTGAAAGCAAAACAACCTTTACAGGGCAGGAGAGAGACTGACACTGAAACCGTTCATACATGTAGAAATATATATATTTATTATAACAAAAAATTATATTTATAATAATCTAATAACATGCTAAATTACAATACTACAAAAATATGAAAATACAATAATACAAAATACAATACAAAACCCTATGGCGCCAACTAACTAAATACAAATAATTGAGGCTACAAAATGTGGAGTGTGCAAAATAAGCGTGGTGCAAAACCAGCAGTCGAGCATGTGGCGTAATGTGTGTGTGTAGGAAAGATGTCATCTGTTTCCAAGCCGGAGAGCGCTGGATGTCCGTTCCCCTCAGACCTGAAATTACAAAAGCGAAGGCAGTCTTCCCATTTCCAACAGCCGATAGCGGTGACAGCTCTAACAGGTGTTGGTAATGGACAGTATGCCGTTCTTGCAATACTTACACTGCCTAGATCAGGAGTACGACGTAGTGTATCTGCCGACACCCTCCAGTCTAATGGTCTGTACGGGAAGCCCTCCACCGTCGGTAACTCACTTCCTCACGTTCCTCTCCGTTCACCAGCACTGCCCAGTCGAGGCGCCTCTATCCCGACCAATGGCGTGGACCCGTGCCTTTCCTTTTTCCCATTCATAAAAACACGCCGCACACACAGCCCCAACAGTAGCACCCTGTTAGGAGGTGGCATGACAGTGGTGGACAGAGTAGAACCCAAGCGCAAGCAAGGAGGCAGGTGTTGGATCTTGAATTTGAGCACTGCTCCTTTAATTTCGGTACGAGTGGCTCAAAAACAAAGTGAGAGGGCAAGTCTCAAACGTGCTAAATGCCCTAAAAATCATAAACACTTTCAATAATATTATCCTCCGTAACAAGGAGCGATAAAGACTTCAACAAGATAAGTTATGCTACTTACAACAGTGTTCAGCGAACGGCTGACAAACACAAGAGCAAAACACGAAAGGGACCGGGGAAAACAGAGTAATGACGCAACAGGGAAGTCAGGGCAAACCACACTTAAATACACAGACTAATTAACACAAGAGGGTAATTGGTAATGAGACACAGCTGGGTGGAACAAACGAACACAGAAAACATTACAGGGTCGAAATATAAATACACACAATGAGAACAACACTAAACCAGATCACAAAACCAACACAGACAGGGGAGACACTAGGCCAGAGAGTGGAACATCACAGACAACACAGACAACAAATGCACAGACAACAAATTGGTGACAATAACATAGAACAAATTAATGACCAGAGAACAGAGCTGCACCACCTGAATTAGGCCAGAGGATAGCAGTAGCGCATTGTTCACAAGGGGAGGTGGAGAGAGTCCAATTGCAGGTGGAGCAGCACCGGGGGGAATGTTACAGCACCTGTGCCGTCTATCCTGCACGCCCTGTTGGCATTTGCCTTATATGGCGTAGTGTCCAATTAGTGGCGGAAGCCAGTAGGCAATGTCCGGGGGAAAACAAAGTTATTGCACACAAAAGAATAACCAAAATCACAGTAATATGGATGCCAAAGAGAAATAATACTACATTGTTTGGTAAATATAAAATAAAAAGTGCTAGGCAAAACAAAAAGAAAAAATAACATTTCACATATGCTCTCTCTCTCTCTCTCTCTCTCTCTCTCTCTCTCTCTCTCTCTCTCTCTCTCTCTCTCTCTCTCTCTCTCTCTCTCTCTCTCTCTCTCTCTACCTGTCTCTCTTTCCCTGCTTTCTGTGTTTTTTCTTTCCTCCCACTCCCAGTTGTTATGCCAATTCCCCATGTGTGTCACAGTCCTGGTTGTTAGACTACCACACACCTCCTCCGATACCTGTGGGGTCGCCAGCTGCTTCTCTTCACCTGGCAGCCAGGAGTTTCACTCACTGGGAGAGTGTAACACGTGCAAAGGGTCACGCTATCTCCCTCCAGATCCCCTTCCCACTGAACAGGTGCCACGACCGACCAGTAGGAGTCGCTGTTGCAAACGACCAGGACCAGGGGCGGGTCTAGCATCAGACCTTTAGGGGGGCTCAGCCCCTTGAGCAGTAGCATAATTTCACTAAATGCCAAGGTATGGCAATGGAGGGGGCGGGGGGTGAAGGGGGGATCGATCATAAGGATCATGATCATATTACGGAGCGCTCACTGCGTTCGAGAGAGAGAGAGAGAGAGAGAGAGAGAGAGAGAGAGAGAGAGAGAGAGAGAGAGAGAGAGGGAGTGAAAGACTCACATTTTCGTATAATACATTTCCAGTGAGTGAAGGTTTGTTCAAATCATGAGGGAACAAAATACTATACTAAATTGATTAATTTGAGGGAACATAATACTTGAGGTAACTATTTTGAGGCCACAAAATATTTTTCTATTTTGAGGCCACAAAATATAATTTTGAGGCCCCAAATTGATTAATTTGAGGTAACAAAATACATTTTGAGGTAACAAAATACTATTTTGAGGCCACGGCATATTGTTTTCATTTTGAGTGGCAGCAATAAGCCTTTGTAGCAAGCAGATTAGCTGGGCTAGCTAGCTAACATTAGCTGAACTGACATTAGCTTGATAGCTAACTAGCGAATAGCATCAGCTAGTTAACATTAGCTAACGTTCTTTGACACTATTATGGCACCAACACCATGGAACTATATTAATGACCAATTTGACAACGTTCTCTGTCAGAATAGTCAGTAATTTTATATAGTGCTAGCTAACGTTTCAACGTACAGGTTTCTCCAGGTCAACAGCTCCAAAACACAAGCCATGCTGATCGGTACCCCACACCAGGTCCGGTCAACCATCATCACCACCATCTCCTTCTCCGGTCAGGACATTCCCCTCTCCACCCTTGTCACCAACTTGGGCGTGAAAATGGACCCCCACCCAAATGGACCCCAAACACACATCAAACACCTCTGTAAGACCTCCTTCTTTCACCTCTGAAACATCACTAAACTCCGTTCCTCACTCACCCTGGCAGATTCCGAGAAACTCGTCCACGCTTTTGTTTCCTCCAGGCTGGACTATTGTTTCAAGTTTCTTTAATAGTTGTCATACAGAAGTACAGAATACTTTTGTACAAAATGCTTCTTACTGTTGCGCTCCAGAGACTGTGCAAGACAAGATAAGTATGAAATAAAAACATAGTAAAATTAGAAGTAAAAAAAAGAGGTCACAGTGTTCAGTTTAGACATATGTACAATGTTCGATGCAGAATAGACGTAGTTACCATACAATATACAATACTGTGCAGTGTACTAATATACAATACTATATAGTGCAAGGCAGAAATGGAGAAATGGGACGAGGTGCAATTTAGGTACAATTCACAGTAGGTGTACGAGTTGTAGTGCAAATCCTTTATCAATAAATATAAAGTGTAAGTGTGTTTGTGTGATCTAAAGTGTGGAGAGTGGGTGCTGCAGTGTGTTGTTTGTTTGAGTGAGTGTGTGCGTGTGGGTGTGTGTGCTGTGTGCATTTGATGGTTGTTGCATAGTGATTATTGTTCGTTTAGCGATTATTGTTCGTTTAGCAGCCTGATGGCCTGGGGATAGAAGCTTCTTCTGAGTCTTTCTGTGCTCGCCTTAAGACTCCGGTATCGCTTGCCTGACCGCAGCAGTTCAAAGAGGCAGTTGTTCGGGTGGCTCGAGTCCTTAATAATTCTCTTAGCCTTCCCCTTGCACCGCTTGTTGTAAATGTTCTGCAATGCAATGCACTCCTCATCGGGATCCCTAGTAAAAGCATTAAAAAACTGCAAACCATCCAGAATGTCGCTGCTAGGATCCTGATGAGGGTGCGTAAATATGATCACATCACCCCCACCCTCAGATCCCTTCACTGGCTCCCCGTGGAACACAGCATTGAGTTCAAGGTCTCCCTCCTCACTCACCAGTGCGTACACGGTGGTGCCCCTGCCTATCTCAAGGAACTCCTCACCCCCCAGTCCTCCTCGCGCTCCCTCCACTCCGGCACAGCCTACCTCCTCAAAGCCCCCAGGACTAAGCTGCACACCATGGGCGATCGAGCCTTCTGCTCTGCCGCACCCAGACTTTGGAATGCTCTCCCCATCCACCTGAGAGCACCACAATCCATCGAGGCTTTTAAAAGGGGCCTACATTTTTTTTATTTTATTTTACTCTTATGTTCTTCCATTTCATCGGTTGTTAGTCATTTTAATTGTTTTTATTAATTTTAATTGTTTTATTCATTTAACTTTTTGTCTATATCTCCTGTAGCACTCTGAGATTCTCGCGAATATAAAGTGCGCTACACATTTTATCTATTATTATTATTATTGTCTTGTTAGCACTGGCAAATTCACTATTACTAAACTAGTTACAGTAGGTAGCTAGCTACATCTGCTTCCACGTCTTGTGTTGAATGTCGGACTGGGACTTGACATGACATTACCAACGTCTTTGACATTTTAATTTTTTTCTTTATAGTCAACCAATGAGGTCAACAGGTTACTACCGGCAATCCATGTCTGTAATAATAATAATAATAATAATAATAAAACAAGAATAAAAACAATAAAAATATGATTAAAAAATAAAAATAAATGTAATCTATTTGAAATGACTTCAGCCCCCCTAAAAAGGGTCTAGCACCACCACTGACCAGGACTCATATCCCACCGGCTTCCCACCCGTGAACACTGATGATTGTGTTTGTTGGAACGTCTGGCCATGCCGGACATACTGCTACTGGAGACTGGACCCTTTATTTATTTTCTATGAAGATAAATCCCAGACCGTGTTTGTGATTTTAGTGACTATGACATATCTGCAACTTTTATGGACTGTGTGTTCCAGAAGCAGTAAATATTCTGTCCTCTTTTGCCATAGTTGGTGGACATGTATCCAGTTCATAATTTACTAGTGTAGTCAGGAAAGCTTAAAAGAAAGTTTAAAATAATAAATACTACACCATTTTCTTTTTACTGGTCTCGAACATTAAACTCAAGGTTCCTCTTATTTGATTAGGTCTCATAGTTAGGTAACTTATGTAAATCGTATACAAATATAAAAGAAAAACACGTTCTCATGCTTTTATTCTGAAGGCAAAATTGCACTGACCTCAGTAGACGTGATCTAGATCTCCCCACACCCTCCCTGCAGCTCCACTGAGTCGCCCAAGAGGGATCATTAATACGGAATGATTACATTCCTGCTCCAGGCACTGAACTTGGTGTATAACTGCTATATGTTGCTGTTGGAAACCACAAATAATAGAACATATTGCATTTTAGCATAGTAACAGCCAGGGCTGGACTGGGACAAGAAAATCTGCCCTGGCATTTTTGGCCCAGACCAGCCCATCACAATCGGTCGGACACCACCCACCAGTACACCATCCTTGTGGTCCCCTTAAATATGCATACCTACTATACTATTCCCCCAAACCACTACAAAGCTGGGTAATTGCCATGGACAAGTGTACCAGTGCAAGTGGACCAGTGTACTCACTCGCTCTTGGCTGAATCTTGTTTTGGGTGATGATGTAAAAACACCTGCATCATGGCAGGCTCATGACGGGCAAAGTAGTCTACAGCCTGTTCCTCCATGTCTCTCTCCTCCACAACCTGGCTTAGACATAAGGAGAGAGAGACTGGGACATTCAGGTCCAGAATTGTTGGAATTCCCTGACAAAGATGTGCAAAAAGCTGTACAATTTAAACAATACCATAGTGTTACGGTTGGGGGTGATGATGAAGGTGAGAACACAGTATGCAGACAAGGAAAAAGGAACGGAGGCAGAGACGAGGGGTGATGCTTAAAGAAGGATGTTTACTAACTCAACCAAACTACCAAAACAAAAGGGAGGCACAGCCGGGCTGGCTCTGGAACAAACACGGACTGATCACGAAAAAACAAAGAGCACCAAACATAGCTAACATAACAAACAAAAGAACAAGCTCACTAGACAGGACAACAAACTCACATGATAGGACATAGGCACACAGGCACGATACGGGAACAACGAGGGGACAATGACGCCACCCCAATCCCAACAACCCACAAGCAATATATACTGACACTAATTAACACAGATTAACAATGGAAAACACCTGGGGGAAGAAGACACTAGAACTAATACAATAAACAACAATACCAGAACAAGGACTAGGCTAATACAACACACAGAATCAAAATGCCAACACAAAGAAACCCTAAACAGACAACACTTGTAATATAGACACTAATTGCCAAATTTTTTTTTTATTAATATGCCCAAGCAGGGTCAATGTTGACTGCAGCTTCTGCAGGTGACCACTAGATGGCGGTATGACACTGGGGCATTGATTCTCCCAGACCTGAGCAGGTCTGGGATTGTAACAGTACCTCCCACTCAATGGGGGGCTTCCAGACCCCCGAGAACAGCGTCCGGACACGGGTGAAGCAGAAACCCAGGAGGGGCATAGCAGCCAGGGGGGCTGAAAACGGGTGCAGAGGCCCGGAGAGGGGGGGTGGGGATGGGGACAGATAGCCGGAGAGTGAGGTTGGATCCGGAGAGACCGAGGCCCGCCGAGGGGGGGTGGGAACGGGAACATAAGCCCGGAGAATGGAGGCGGGGAGAGAAACAGGGAGCCGGAGAGGGGAGCTGGACCCGGGGACCGAGGCCCGACGAGGGGGGGTGGGGACCAGTGGCGTCGTTAGCCCTGGGCTTCCGGGGCTTTAGCCCCGGATGTTTTTGTCCTAGCCCCGGATCTAAAAAAAACAAAACAAAAAAAAAAAAGTTTGCACTTTTTTTTTTTTATGTCAGCATCCCCATTGTATGTGCTGAATGTTTGTTAGTGTTTGCTATTTTTGGTTGGTTTTTAGTACTTTTAAAACATTTTAGTAAGTAGTTTTCATTTGATCCTATAATTCTTTCATTCACCGATTTGTGGACTTTTTTTTTAGTGTCCTGAAAGGCGCCTTATAAATCAAATGCATTATTATTATTATTATCATCCAGGAGGGAAAAGACACTTTGGATAGTAGGGACTGCATCTCTGCCTGTCCTGACCAGGAAACACTTTGCAACTGTGATCTCCTCTGGCAATAGTTGGATATTGTAATGTGTGGCGAGGGGTTGCAGCAATTCCACTGAGAGAAACTGGTCTGAGGCTGGATAACATGCCTGTATGCCTCTCATAAGTTGTTATCCAACTCATGAGAACCTGCTCTCAAGCTCTTGCAACATTCTGTCGACGACTGGATAGAACAGTCTCTGTCTCAGCTGATCTCCTGAGCTGAGGTCTGAGCTTGTGCCACAAGATGACTCAACTACATACTCGTCCATCCTTTTCTGCTTCCTCCTTTAGCTGGTAGTATGTTCCTCAATCCAAATTAAATCAAATCAAATCAAATTTATTTATAGGGCCCGACAACACATGTTAATGTCCCCATGGGCCGTACAGGTCTTCTTTAAACAAGTCAAGAAGAAAACATAACAATAAGTCAAGAACAGAACAAGAACACCATAAGGTCCAAAATTGTTTAGATGAATGCAAATAAATGAAAGAATGCAAGCACTCCCAGACATACCCCACGCGAAGGTAAGGAAAAACTCACTAAAACCTAACAATAGGGAAAAAAGCTCCACAGGCAGTGTGGAGGAGAGAAACCTTAGAAGGGCCATTCAAGGGGGGATCTCCCTTCTTAGATGTTGGTGATAGTAGTGTTGCAGACGGACAGTTGGTAAGCATGCACTCATGTGTGTGGTGAAACACAGATGAGTGCATGCAATAGCAACTGTACATTTTGAAAGATTAAAGATAGAGCTAATAGCGATAGCAACTGTTACAAAGGGTCAGATTAAACCGAATATATATATTTATTACTTGAGATATATTGTATAGTATTTGTATATCGTCTGATATCCCTTGTATATTCTTTGTACATATACACGGAATATCCCTTTACCTGGTACAGGCCAGACCATAATATTCGTTCTCCTATTGGACAGCAACCCCCTAGGCGCCACGGCCATACCCCCAATGTCTAGTTCAAAGTCACCGCTAAGACATGTCTCAACATGCCCAGGTTTGCGCAGTAATACGAGACAGAACTGAGGTTGGCACTAGATTATTCACCTTACGTATAAATACGTTGCAGGTGGATACAGCAGTTAGTTACCCTCAAACGAGTTAACCTAACAAGTTGAAGCCTTCACCACGATACAACGTGCTGTGAAGTGGACCATTTTGCGTCTAAATAGAGCACTTAGAACCGCGTGCGAATAGGATAGTAAAAGTGTCAGAGCTTAGTGAAATAACGTCAAGTTCGACCTAGTTAATGTGAAGTACCGTGCACAGGAGACTCTACACCGGTGAATGCAGAGCCTTTTCCGGCTGGATTATTGCTTTGGTACTGTGGCGGCTGGAGCAGAGAACCGTCTACCCCGCTGCTGTGTGGGATCAACCCGTGAGGAGCATCACTCGAGCCCGTCTCTAGGAAGAGGCTGGCTGGCTTTCACCTATGCTGTCGCGCATACTTGGATTATAGCTGCTGCTTTTGTCTGCCGATCGAGGGGAGTATATGTACCGCCTCCCGTAGCTGGAGCTTATTGATTCCTCGTTGATCCAGACTTTTGCTCCCGAACATTCCTCTCCCCTGCTGGCTTACAACCGGAGGGAACCCCCTTAGTATCTCCAGCCGACTACGAGTGTGCCTTATATAATTCTTATGCTGCAGGTGGTATTAATTATCCCCTTCGTAATATGCTCATGGACTTACGTTCTTGACCTATTCATGCACATTCTTTGCCTTACAAGCGCAACTCTAATTCTCAATACTGTAAGATAATATTGATGCTCTTCTAATAAATATTACAAACAGTACTTTCCTTGTTAAGCCGTGTTATTGTGTGGGTGTTCATCTCATATACATGTGTACTGTATGGCCAGTAGTAATGTACATAACTCAGTAGTGGTTTAATGATACCATACTTATTCAATACAGTCAGGGAATTGTACCCCTCAGTTACAATTGGTCCTTCGAGCCGGAGAGTATCAGTGTAATATTAATATAATATTAATATTGACATGGCCAGCGATGAACACTCCACAAACGGCTCTCCTAAGCTAGATCGCCCGCAGCGCAGACGGCAGCCACCTCCTTACCTAGAGGACTACGCTGCCAGTCTACTACCTAGCTTTATACAGACGTTAAACGCGGAAAAAGCGGATAGTAAAAGTATGTCAAACCCTACCGACCAGGCGACCCTGCCAGTAGAGACCCTAGTGGGTTCTAACGTAACTGACCAAGCTCACGGGGGGGACCAGGAGGGACATGACATGACTTTACCCCCCGACAACGTCAACAGGACAGTCCCCGGAGAGCTCCATGATAAAGAAAGCGCTCCAGGGACAGAACCCGACCCACTACCAGAAGAGAAGCGCGCCCAGGAGACGGATCTCGAGGCGCGCCCAGAGAACAAATCCCCAACGAGCACTGCCAGAAGCCGATCACCTCCGTCGGTGTCTTCCCCCAGCGAAGCAGACAAGATGCTGGCGCAGGCATTCATCGCCACCCTGGCAGCCTCCACCGAACGCGATCGACTTCAGGGTGAACGCGATCGACTTCAAGCGCAACAGACGAGCGAGCGCGAACAAGCTGCAGACCAACGAGAGCGCCTTCACGCGCAACTCCAAGCGCAAGCCCTCAGTGAACGCGAACATTCTGCAACCGAGCGAGAGCGCTTCCAGGCGCAACAAAGGAGTGAAGACGACCGCATAAGACTGGAGACCAGACGCCTTCAGACGGAAGAGAACATTGAAAGAGGCCGCGCCGAAGCGCAGCACGCCGCCGCCAATGCACAGCGCGACGCTGCCAATGCACAGCTCCACGCCGCCCATGCCAGCACCAAAGCACAGCGTGACGCCGCCAATGCCCACCGCGAAGCACAGCGCGACGCCGCCCATGCCCAGCGCGAAGCAGAGCGCGACCGGCTGCAGGCGCAGATGGTAGAACAATTGATCTGCTGCGGTTCATTTGAGATGTGAATGCAAAGCGGACCAAAGGCAGGAAAAGACCCAAAAATAGAATATTTTTTTTATGAGAGGACTGAAACATATGTATATAATGAAACACACAATTGTTTTTTTTCGATTGCCTAAGCATGATTTTGAAAACGGGGCCCGGTGTTTCAAAACACACAATTAGCACAACCACACACACAATTATCAGAACACCTCAGATCCTTTGCTAAATTAAACACTTGTCAAAACCATACACTAATTTTGTTACCATATGAAACACACGTTACATAATGACTTAATTCTGTTTGAACCAGTTACACACACTGCTGTGCTTAACCTAAAACACATTTAGCAATTCTACTTCTCAGTGATTAGAGTACTGTAAGTGAAGTACGCAGAGAATGTGTGCAAATATACAATAAATTCACCAAACACTACACAAGACCATATTTCTGCCCCCAATGTTTTTCTAACCCTAAAACGCCCCTGGTGGGGACGGGAACAGAAGCCCGGAGAGGGGAGGCGGGAGAGAAACAGGGAGCCGGTCAGGAGGACCTGGAGACAGGGACCGAGGGTAAGGACGCCGGAGCAGGATCCTGGACGAGAGGCCTTCCAGCCCCCGGACTAGGGACCGGATCAGGAGAGCCGAACGGAGGTGCGGCGGCGACGACCCCCGGAGCAGGATCCAACGCAGACCACGGCGAAGACCACGGCGAGGACCACGGCGAGGACCAGGGCGCCGATCACGGTGTAGGGCTGGACCAGACGGGGCGCCAGGACCAGTCGAGGAGCCGGGAGCCGGTGTAGCAGCCGGACCAGATGTAGAGGCTGGGCAGGACGTGGAGACCAGACCGGTCTCGGCGGCGAGGCGTGGCATAGGATCCGGAGATGAGGAGCCTGGAACGGTGATAGCCGGGGCTATGCTGACCGGAACCAGGCTGGCAGCGACGGCCGGATCATTTTTTTATGTCAGCATCCCCATTGTATGTGCTGAATGTTTGTTAGTGTTTGCTATTTTTGGTTGGTTTTTAGTACTTTTAAAACATTTTAGTAAGTAGTTTTCATTTGATCCTATAATTCTTTCATTCACCGATTTGTGGACTTTTTTTTTAGTGTCCTGAAAGGCGCCTTATAAATCAAATGCATTATTATTATTATTATCATCCAGGAGGGAAAAGACACTTTGGATAGTAGGGACTGCATCTCTGCCTGTCCTGACCAGGAAACACTTTGCAACTGTGATCTCCTCTGGCAATAGTTGGATATTGTAATGTGTGGCGAGGGGTTGCAGCAATTCCACTGAGAGAAACTGGTCTGAGGCTGGATAACATGCCTGTATGCCTCTCATAAGTTGTTATCCAACTCATGAGAACCTGCTCTCAAGCTCTTGCAACATTCTGTCGACGACTGGATAGAACAGTCTCTGTCTCAGCTGATCTCCTGAGCTGAGGTCTGAGCTTGTGCCACAAGATGACTCAACTACATACTCGTCCATCCTTTTCTGCTTCCTCCTTTAGCTGGTAGTATGTTCCTCAATCCAAATTAAATCAAATCAAATCAAATTTATTTATAGGGCCCGACAACACATGTTAATGTCCCCATGGGCCGTACAGGTCTTCTTTAAACAAGTCAAGAAGAAAACATAACAATAAGTCAAGAACAGAACAAGAACACCATAAGGTCCAAAATTGTTTAGATGAATGCAAATAAATGAAAGAATGCAAGCACTCCCAGACATACCCCACGCGAAGGTAAGGAAAAACTCACTAAAACCTAACAATAGGGAAAAAAGCTCCACAGGCAGTGTGGAGGAGAGAAACCTTAGAAGGGCCATTCAAGGGGGGATCTCCCTTCTTAGATGTTGGTGATAGTAGTGTTGCAGACGGACAGTTGGTAAGCATGCACTCATGTGTGTGGTGAAACACAGATGAGTGCATGCAATAGCAACTGTACATTTTGAAAGATTAAAGATAGAGCTAATAGCGATAGCAACTGTTACAAAGGGTCAGATTAAACCGAATATATATATTTATTACTTGAGATATATTGTATAGTATTTGTATATCGTCTGATATCCCTTGTATATTCTTTGTACATATACACGGAATATCCCTTTACCTGGTACAGGCCAGACCATAATATTCGTTCTCCTATTGGACAGCAACCCCCTAGGCGCCACGGCCATACCCCCAATGTCTAGTTCAAAGTCACCGCTAAGACATGTCTCAACATGCCCAGGTTTGCGCAGTAATACGAGACAGAACTGAGGTTGGCACTAGATTATTCACCTTACGTATAAATACGTTGCAGGTGGATACAGCAGTTAGTTACCCTCAAACGAGTTAACCTAACAAGTTGAAGCCTTCACCACGATACAACGTGCTGTGAAGTGGACCATTTTGCGTCTAAATAGAGCACTTAGAACCGCGTGCGAATAGGATAGTAAAAGTGTCAGAGCTTAGTGAAATAACGTCAAGTTCGACCTAGTTAATGTGAAGTACCGTGCACAGGAGACTCTACACCGGTGAATGCAGAGCCTTTTCCGGCTGGATTATTGCTTTGGTACTGTGGCGGCTGGAGCAGAGAACCGTCTACCCCGCTGCTGTGTGGGATCAACCCGTGAGGAGCATCACTCGAGCCCGTCTCTAGGAAGAGGCTGGCTGGCTTTCACCTATGCTGTCGCGCATACTTGGATTATAGCTGCTGCTTTTGTCTGCCGATCGAGGGGAGTATATGTACCGCCTCCCGTAGCTGGAGCTTATTGATTCCTCGTTGATCCAGACTTTTGCTCCCGAACATTCCTCTCCCCTGCTGGCTTACAACCGGAGGGAACCCCCTTAGTATCTCCAGCCGACTACGAGTGTGCCTTATATAATTCTTATGCTGCAGGTGGTATTAATTATCCCCTTCGTAATATGCTCATGGACTTACGTTCTTGACCTATTCATGCACATTCTTTGCCTTACAAGCGCAACTCTAATTCTCAATACTGTAAGATAATATTGATGCTCTTCTAATAAATATTACAAACAGTACTTTCCTTGTTAAGCTGTGTTATTGTGTGGGTGTTCATCTCATATACATGTGTACTGTATGGCCAGTAGTAATGTACATAACTCAGTAGTGGTTTAATGATACCATACTTATTCAATACAGTCAGGGAATTGTACCCCTCAGTTACAATTGGTCCTTCGAGCCGGAGAGTATCAGTGTAATATTAATATAATATTAATATTGACATGGCCAGCGATGAACACTCCACAAACGGCTCTCCTAAGCTAGATCGCCCGCAGCGCAGACGGCAGCCACCTCCTTACCTAGAGGACTACGCTGCCAGTCTACTACCTAGCTTTATACAGACGTTAAACGCGGAAAAAGCGGATAGTAAAAGTATGTCAAACCCTACCGACCAGGCGACCCTGCCAGTAGAGACCCTAGTGGGTTCTAACGTAACTGACCAAGCTCACGGGGGGGACCAGGAGGGACATGACATGACTTTACCCCCCGACAACGTCAACAGGACAGTCCCCGGAGAGCTCCATGATAAAGAAAGCGCTCCAGGGACAGAACCCGACCCACTACCAGAAGAGAAGCGCGCCCAGGAGACGGATCTCGAGGCGCGCCCAGAGAACAAATCCCCAACGAGCACTGCCAGAAGCCGATCACCTCCGTCGGTGTCTTCCCCCAGCGAAGCAGACAAGATGCTGGCGCAGGCATTCATCGCCACCCTGGCAGCCTCCACCGAACGCGATCGACTTCAGGGTGAACGCGATCGACTTCAAGCGCAACAGACGAGCGAGCGCGAACAAGCTGCAGACCAACGAGAGCGCCTTCACGCGCAACTCCAAGCGCAAGCCCTCAGTGAACGCGAACATTCTGCAACCGAGCGAGAGCGCTTCCAGGCGCAACAAAGGAGTGAAGACGACCGCATAAGACTGGAGACCAGACGCCTTCAGACGGAAGAGAACATTGAAAGAGGCCGCGCCGAAGCGCAGCACGCCGCCGCCAATGCACAGCGCGACGCTGCCAATGCACAGCTCCACGCCGCCCATGCCAGCACCAAAGCACAGCGTGACGCCGCCAATGCCCACCGCGAAGCACAGCGCGACGCCGCCCATGCCCAGCGCGAAGCAGAGCGCGACCGGCTGCAGGCGCAGATGGTAGAACAATTGATCTGCTGCGGTTCATTTGAGATGTGAATGCAAAGCGGACCAAAGGCAGGAAAAGACCCAAAAATAGAATATTTTTTTTATGAGAGGACTGAAACATATGTATATAATGAAACACACAATTGTTTTTTTTCGATTGCCTAAGCATGATTTTGAAAACGGGGCCCGGTGTTTCAAAACACACAATTAGCACAACCACACACACAATTATCAGAACACCTCAGATCCTTTGCTAAATTAAACACTTGTCAAAACCATACACTAATTTTGTTACCATATGAAACACACGTTACATAATGACTTAATTCTGTTTGAACCAGTTACACACACTGCTGTGCTTAACCTAAAACACATTTAGCAATTCTACTTCTCAGTGATTAGAGTACTGTAAGTGAAGTACGCAGAGAATGTGCAAATATACAATAAATTCACCAAACACTACACAAGACCATATTTCTGCCCCCAATGTTTTCTAACCCTAAAAACGCCCCTGGTGGGGACGGGAACAGAAGCCCGGAGAGGGGAGGCGGGGAGAGAAACAGGGAGCCGGTCAGGAGGACCTGGAGACAGGGACCGAGGGTAAGGACGCCGGAGCAGGATCCTGGACGAGAGGCCTTCCAGCCGCCGGACTAGGGACCGGATCAGGAGAGCCGGAACGGAGGTGCGGCGGCGACGACCCCCGGAGCAGGATCCAACGCAGACCACGGCGAAGACCACGGCGAGGACCACGGCGAGGACCAGGGCGCCGATCACGGTGTAGGGCTGGACCAGACGGGGCGCCAGGACCAGTCGAGGAGCCGGGAGCCGGTGTAGCAGCCGGACCAGATGTAGAGGCTGGGCAGGACGTGGAGACCAGACCGGTCTCGGCGGCGAGGCGTGGCATAGGATCCGGAGATGAGGAGCCTGGAACGGTGATAGCCGGGGCTATGCTGACCGGAACCAGGCTGGCAGCGACGGCCGGATCATTTTTTTATGTCAGCATCCCCATTGTATGTGCTGAATGTTTGTTAGTGTTTGCTATTTTTGGTTGGTTTTTAGTACTTTTAAAACATTTTAGTAAGTAGTTTTCATTTGATCCTATAATTCTTTCATTCACCGATTTGTGGACTTTTTTTTTAGTGTCCTGAAAGGCGCCTTATAAATCAAATGCATTATTATTATTATTATCATCCAGGAGGGAAAAGACACTTTGGATAGTAGGGACTGCATCTCTGCCTGTCCTGACCAGGAAACACTTTGCAACTGTGATCTCCTCTGGCAATAGTTGGATATTGTAATGTGTGGCGAGGGGTTGCAGCAATTCCACTGAGAGAAACTGGTCTGAGGCTGGATAACATGCCTGTATGCCTCTCATAAGTTGTTATCCAACTCATGAGAACCTGCTCTCAAGCTCTTGCAACATTCTGTCGACGACTGGATAGAACAGTCTCTGTCTCAGCTGATCTCCTGAGCTGAGGTCTGAGCTTGTGCCACAAGATGACTCAACTACATACTCGTCCATCCTTTTCTGCTTCCTCCTTTAGCTGGTAGTATGTTCCTCAATCCAAATTAAATCAAATCAAATCAAATTTATTTATAGGGCCCGACAACACATGTTAATGTCCCCATGGGCCGTACAGGTCTTCTTTAAACAAGTCAAGAAGAAAACATAACAATAAGTCAAGAACAGAACAAGAACACCATAAGGTCCAAAATTGTTTAGATGAATGCAAATAAATGAAAGAATGCAAGCACTCCCAGACATACCCCACGCGAAGGTAAGGAAAAACTCACTAAAACCTAACAATAGGGAAAAAAGCTCCACAGGCAGTGTGGAGGAGAGAAACCTTAGAAGGGCCATTCAAGGGGGGATCTCCCTTCTTAGATGTTGGTGATAGTAGTGTTGCAGACGGACAGTTGGTAAGCATGCACTCATGTGTGTGGTGAAACACAGATGAGTGCATGCAATAGCAACTGTACATTTTGAAAGATTAAAGATAGAGCTAATAGCGATAGCAACTGTTACAAAGGGTCAGATTAAACCGAATATATATATTTATTACTTGAGATATATTGTATAGTATTTGTATATCGTCTGATATCCCTTGTATATTCTTTGTACATATACACGGAATATCCCTTTACCTGGTACAGGCCAGACCATAATATTCGTTCTCCTATTGGACAGCAACCCCCTAGGCGCCACGGCCATACCCCCAATGTCTAGTTCAAAGTCACCGCTAAGACATGTCTCAACATGCCCAGGTTTGCGCAGTAATACGAGACAGAACTGAGGTTGGCACTAGATTATTCACCTTACGTATAAATACGTTGCAGGTGGATACAGCAGTTAGTTACCCTCAAACGAGTTAACCTAACAAGTTGAAGCCTTCACCACGATACAACGTGCTGTGAAGTGGACCATTTTGCGTCTAAATAGAGCACTTAGAACCGCGTGCGAATAGGATAGTAAAAGTGTCAGAGCTTAGTGAAATAACGTCAAGTTCGACCTAGTTAATGTGAAGTACCGTGCACAGGAGACTCTACACCGGTGAATGCAGAGCCTTTTCCGGCTGGATTATTGCTTTGGTACTGTGGCGGCTGGAGCAGAGAACCGTCTACCCCGCTGCTGTGTGGGATCAACCCGTGAGGAGCATCACTCGAGCCCGTCTCTAGGAAGAGGCTGGCTGGCTTTCACCTATGCTGTCGCGCATACTTGGATTATAGCTGCTGCTTTTGTCTGCCGATCGAGGGGAGTATATGTACCGCCTCCCGTAGCTGGAGCTTATTGATTCCTCGTTGATCCAGACTTTTGCTCCCGAACATTCCTCTCCCCTGCTGGCTTACAACCGGAGGGAACCCCCTTAGTATCTCCAGCCGACTACGAGTGTGCCTTATATAATTCTTATGCTGCAGGTGGTATTAATTATCCCCTTCGTAATATGCTCATGGACTTACGTTCTTGACCTATTCATGCACATTCTTTGCCTTACAAGCGCAACTCTAATTCTCAATACTGTAAGATAATATTGATGCTCTTCTAATAAATATTACAAACAGTACTTTCCTTGTTAAGCCGTGTTATTGTGTGGGTGTTCATCTCATATACATGTGTACTGTATGGCCAGTAGTAATGTACATAACTCAGTAGTGGTTTAATGATACCATACTTATTCAATACAGTCAGGGAATTGTACCCCTCAGTTACAATTGGTCCTTCGAGCCGGAGAGTATCAGTGTAATATTAATATAATATTAATATTGACATGGCCAGCGATGAACACTCCACAAACGGCTCTCCTAAGCTAGATCGCCCGCAGCGCAGACGGCAGCCACCTCCTTACCTAGAGGACTACGCTGCCAGTCTACTACCTAGCTTTATACAGACGTTAAACGCGGAAAAAGCGGATAGTAAAAGTATGTCAAACCCTACCGACCAGGCGACCCTGCCAGTAGAGACCCTAGTGGGTTCTAACGTAACTGACCAAGCTCACGGGGGGGACCAGGAGGGACATGACATGACTTTACCCCCCGACAACGTCAACAGGACAGTCCCCGGAGAGCTCCATGATAAAGAAAGCGCTCCAGGGACAGAACCCGACCCACTACCAGAAGAGAAGCGCGCCCAGGAGACGGATCTCGAGGCGCGCCCAGAGAACAAATCCCCAACGAGCACTGCCAGAAGCCGATCACCTCCGTCGGTGTCTTCCCCCAGCGAAGCAGACAAGATGCTGGCGCAGGCATTCATCGCCACCCTGGCAGCCTCCACCGAACGCGATCGACTTCAGGGTGAACGCGATCGACTTCAAGCGCAACAGACGAGCGAGCGCGAACAAGCTGCAGACCAACGAGAGCGCCTTCACGCGCAACTCCAAGCGCAAGCCCTCAGTGAACGCGAACATTCTGCAACCGAGCGAGAGCGCTTCCAGGCGCAACAAAGGAGTGAAGACGACCGCATAAGACTGGAGACCAGACGCCTTCAGACGGAAGAGAACATTGAAAGAGGCCGCGCCGAAGCGCAGCACGCCGCCGCCAATGCACAGCGCGACGCTGCCAATGCACAGCTCCACGCCGCCCATGCCAGCACCAAAGCACAGCGTGACGCCGCCAATGCCCACCGCGAAGCACAGCGCGACGCCGCCCATGCCCAGCGCGAAGCAGAGCGCGACCGGCTGCAGGCGCAGATGGTAGAACAATTGATCTGCTGCGGTTCATTTGAGATGTGAATGCAAAGCGGACCAAAGGCAGGAAAAGACCCAAAAATAGAATATTTTTTTTATGAGAGGACTGAAACATATGTATATAATGAAACACACAATTGTTTTTTTTCGATTGCCTAAGCATGATTTTGAAAACGGGGCCCGGTGTTTCAAAACACACAATTAGCACAACCACACACACAATTATCAGAACACCTCAGATCCTTTGCTAAATTAAACACTTGTCAAAACCATACACTAATTTTGTTACCATATGAAACACACGTTACATAATGACTTAATTCTGTTTGAACCAGTTACACACACTGCTGTGCTTAACCTAAAACACATTTAGCAATTCTACTTCTCAGTGATTAGAGTACTGTAAGTGAAGTACGCAGAGAATGTGCAAATATACAATAAATTCACCAAACACTACACAAGACCATATTTCTGCCCCCAATGTTTTCTAACCCTAAAAACGCCCCTGGTGGGGACGGGAACAGAAGCCCGGAGAGGGGAGGCGGGGAGAGAAACAGGGAGCCGGTCAGGAGGACCTGGAG
Source organism: Notolepis coatsorum (assembly GCF_963971535.1). Lineage (NCBI taxonomy): Eukaryota > Metazoa > Chordata > Actinopteri > Aulopiformes > Paralepididae > Notolepis > Notolepis coatsorum. The sequence goes on from NC_140165.1 coordinate 228,422,962, forward strand.
ACAGGGACCGAGGGTAAGGACGCCGGAGCAGGATCCTGGACGAGAGGCCTTCCAGCCGCCGGACTAGGGACCGGATCAGGAGAGCCGGAACGGAGGTGCGGCGGCGACGACCCCCGGAGCAGGATCCAACGCAGACCACGGCGAAGACCACGGCGAGGACCACGGCGAGGACCAGGGCGCCGATCACGGTGTAGGGCTGGACCAGACGGGGCGCCAGGACCAGTCGAGGAGCCGGGAGCCGGTGTAGCAGCCGGACCAGATGTAGAGGCTGGGCAGGACGTGGAGACCAGACCGGTCTCGGCGGCGAGGCGTGGCATAGGATCCGGAGATGAGGAGCCTGGAACGGTGATAGCCGGGGCTATGCTGACCGGAACCAGGCTGGCAGCGACGGCCGGATCAGCTGTGGAGGCCTTGTTAGCGGTACTAGCCCCGCTCGCCCTCTGAGCCCTGCTAGGCCTCGGAGGTCTGCAAACTGCGGGGGCTAGGCTAACCGTGGCACCTGAGCCAGCTGTAGGGGCTAGGCTACCGGGCGGGACTGTACTAGCTGTGGACATCTGGTTAGCTTCAAGAACTAGGCTGACCGTGAACCTTGAGCCTAAGGGGCCTTTCTCACTCACTCATTCTGTCCGTACCGGTCCCGTACCGTCCTCATTCCGGGTCAGAGTGCGAACCCCCCCCCCTGATCTACTGGTCGACCACGGCCGACTGGTTGGGCACCACTGGTCTAATAGAAATAAATGCATTCAAACAAGAAACTAATGTATAGAAATAGCATGGCAAACAAAAATTGCCAGGCCTAATGCGAGCCAGAAGTGCTGTGCTTTGTAATGTGGCTTCATGTTTTCATCCACTGAGCTGTGAGGTTCCACATGCTTGTTTTTGGTTGAGGTGGTTTTATCTGCCCAAAATTCAAGCAAGCATGACAGTAACGACGTTGTGTGTGTCACGCCCCCCATTCCCACGGCCCGATTCCGAGACCACCTAATCCAAATGGCCCCGTTCAGCGGGGGGTAAAACGAATCAGCGCCGTTTCGCATCCCAAAAGGGGTGAGTGAGAACACTCCCCCCCGTGCTCCGGGGCGGTGATTCGATCCCAATACCTGAGTGAGAAAGGGCCCTAAGCCAGCAGTGGCGACTGTGCTAGCTGGGAGGCCTGGTTAGCTGCGGGGGCTAAGCTAACAGGCGGAACTGTGCTAGCTGTGGACGTCTGGTTAGCTGTAGGAGCTAAGCTAACGGGCGGGGCTGTGCTAGCTGTGGATGTCAGGTTAGCTTCAGGAACTAGGCTGACCGTGAATCTTGAGCCTAAGCTAGCAGTGGGGACTTTTTCTGAATGTAACACGTACATTTAAAAAAGCTGTGACAAAATCATATGTGGTCTGTTGTAAAGGACAGTAAGGGATAGAGAGAGAGAGAGAGAGAGAGAGAGAGAGAGAGAGAGAGAGAGAGAGAGAGAGAGAGAGAGAGAGAGAGAGAGAGAGAGAGAGAGAGAGAGAGAGAGAGAGAGAGAGAGAGAGAGAGAGAGAGAGAGAAAGAGAGAGAGATAGATAAGCAGGCAGACAGACAGACAGACAGACAGACAGACAGACAGACAGACAGACAGACAGACAGACAGACAGACAGACAGACATACAGACAGACAGACACAGAGAGAGAGAGAGAGTGAGAGAGAGAGAGAGAGAGAGAGATAGAGAGAGAGAGAGATAGACTGATTAAGAGGTAAAGTGCCAGACAGCCCAGCAGAGCACACAAAAAAATATCCTTTGATGTGCCCATTTTGGTTGAGTGTCTGCCCCACAAACCGTGCACGCGCATGGTGTGAATGGTGCTTAGTAAGAGAGGCTGAGATCTGTTAAAACACGCACTGTATACACCGATGAATACAGAATTTGTTATTAAAGACGGGCACAGTCAAAATTAGATCAGTATGGTCCTTTCTGTCCTTGGACTCTGTATACCAATCTGTCCTCAGATGTACCACCGCTAGTTATGCTACTCATCAACTCAAGGTTGGGTGGTCCTTTCTGGCTGAGAGATGAGTTTATTTATAAAGCCGTTAACTCGCTCTTTGATTAACGATTGGCTTTACACGCCTGAATCTGTGAAATCTCCTTTCAGCTTCTGTTCCTGACATGTGGAACATCCTCCGACGCACTTAAAAAATGTGGACAGATGGGGTGGCTGGGTAGCGCAGCGGACTAAGCGCCTGCCTACCACCGCAGAGACACTGGTATCGAATCCAGCTGTCAGTGGTACCTCCGTCTTGGTCGGTCGTCCATACTAACCAATTGGCAGTGTTAGCGGGTGGGAAGCCGGCGGGGTGTGTATCCTGGTCGTTGTAAACAGCAACTCCTACAGGTCGGTCGGGGCACCTGCTCAGCGAGGGAGGAAACTGGGGGAAGTAGTGTGAGCCTCCCACGCGTTACGCTCCCCCAGTGAGAGTCCTCGCTGTCAGGTGAAAAGAAGCGGCTGGCTGACTCCACATGTATCGGAGGGGACATGTGATAGTATCTATCAACCCTCCCTAGACTGGCAAGTGGGGGGCAAATGCGCGCAACAACCAGGAAGGGGAGGGGGGAATTGGCATAACGACTAAATTGGGATGGGAGAAAAATACAGAAAAAGGAGGAGAAAAAGTATATTAAAAAAAAAGAAAATGTGGACAGATTCAACCCATGATCACAAATCACCTCACTGCAGTCTATAATTGTTTTAATTGATTGTATTTATTTTCTTCTGCATTGTATGCATTCTCTGCTTTGTGCGGAACTCCTGGGGAGATATACTGTATTGCAATCGGTAGCGTGTGTGTGTGTGTCAAGTTTCAAGTTTCTTTAATAGTTGTCATACAGAAGTACAGAATACTTTTATACAAAATGCGTCTTACTGTTTCGCTCCAGAGACTGTGTTAGACAAGATAGTATGAAATAAAATAGTATAGCATGTAAAATAGAAGTAAAAATAGAGGTCACAGTGTTCAGTATAGACATATGTACAATGTTCGATGCAGAATAGAAGTAACTGAGTTACCATACAATATACAATATACTATGCAATGTACTAATATACAATAATATATAGTGCAGAGCAGAAATGGGATGAGGTACAATTTAGGTACAATTTACAGTAAGGTGTGCGAGTTGTAGTGCAAATCCTTTACCAATAAATATAAAGTGTAAAGTGTGTTTAGGTGTTCTAAAGTGTGTAAAGTGGGTGCTGCAGTGAGTTGCCCATTTAAAGTGAGTGTGTGCGTGTGGATGTGTGTGCTGTGTGCATTTGATGGTTGCTGCATAGTGTTTATTGTTCGTTGAGCAGCCTGATGGCCTGGGGATAGAAGCTCCTTCTGAGTCTTTCTGTGCTCGCCTTAAGACTCCGGTATCGCTTGCCTGACCGCAGCAGTTCAAAGAGGCAGTTGTTCGGGTGGCTGGAGTCCTTGATGATTCTCTTAGCCTTCCCCCTGCACCGCTTGTTGTAAATGTTCTGGAGGGTGGGAAGCCCCCCTCCAATTGTGCGTTCGGCTGAACGTGTCACTCTTTGTAGTCTGCTACGGTCTTGTGCAGTGCTATTCCCAAACCAGGAGGTGATGTTGCCAGTCAGGATGCTCTCGATTGTACATGAGTAGAAGTTCCTAAGGATCTTCTGACTGACTTGGAACTTCCTTAGGCGCCTGAGGAAGTAGAGGCGTTGTCGTGCCTTCTTCACAACACTGTCAATGTGTGTGGTCCATGTCAAGTCCTCGGATATGTGGGCTCCGAGGTACTTGAAACTGTTCACTCTCTCAACCGGTGCCCCGTCGATGCTGAGGGGGCTGTAGTCCTTGACCACCGACCTCCTGAAGTCCACAATCATCTCTTTTGTTTTGCTGACGTTCAGGGAGAGGCAGTTCTCCTGACACCACTGTGACAGATTCTCTACCTCTTCCAGGTAGGCCCTCTCATCGTTGGCAGAGATCAGGCCCACCACTACTGTGTCATCAGCAAATTTGATGATTGTGTTGTTGTTACGCTGTGCCACGCAGTCATGTGTGTACAGGGAGTAGAGGAGGGGGCTCAGAACACAGCCCTGGGGGGCCCCTATGTTGAGCGTGATGGATGAGGAGGTGCAGTTGCCTGCTCTTACCACCTGGGGTCTGCCCGTCAGGAAGTCCAAGACCCACTGGCAGAGGTCATAGTTCAAGCCCAGGTCCCTGAGCTTGGCTATGAGTTTGGAGGGGACTATGGTATTGAATGCTGAGCTGTAGTCAATGAACAGCATTCTCACATAGTTCCCCTGCCTCTTGTCCAGGTGTGATGCTGCTGTGTGCAGCACATGGGCTATGGCATCCTCCGTGGATCTGTTAGGGCGGTATGCAAATTGCAGGGGGTCCAGGTTGATGGGGAGGGAGGAACAGATGTAGCCCTTCACTAGCTTCTCAAAGCACTTCATAGCTATGGAGGTGAGGGCTACAGGGCGGTAGGTCGTTGATGCAAGCGGGCGTAGATTTTTTGGGTACAGGGATGATGGTGGACTTCTTCAGACATGTGGGGATGACAGCCTGTTCTAAGGACAGGTTAAAGATGTCAGTGAATACCGGGGCCAGTTGGTCGGCACAGACTTTTAGGACGCGGCATGTGTGTGTGTGTGTGTGTGTGTGTGTGTGTGTGTGTGTGTGTGTGTGTGTGTGTGTGTGTGTGTGTGTGTGTGTGTGTGTGTGTGTGTGTGTGTGTGTGTGTGTGTGTGTGTGTGTGTGTGTGTGTGTGTGTGTGTGTGTGTGTGTGTGTGTGTGTGTGTGTGTGTGTGTGTGTGTGTGTGTGTGTGTGTGTGTGTGTGTGTGAAACTACTGGTTTCAAAAGTCAGACCAGGGTCATGACTTTTGGAAGAATACCCCAATCGGCCAGATGGGGGCGCTATAATTTAAGGTGAACATGTGTAACATTGAAAGGTCATAACTCCTACACTGTAAGTCCGATTTACATGCAATTTGGTACAGACATCAATCTACGATCACTCTACAAATCTGCCTCAAGGACCCATAAAGTCTGCAATATTGCATTTAAACATTTTTGAATAGCATTTTGAAGGCATTGACCAATGAACGTCAAAAGGCTTCACCACATAAACAGATCAAAGTCAACTATCTTTGGGCCAATTATCACGAAACGTGCAGGGTATGGTATGTCCACATGCATACCTGAAACATACCCTAAAAGTTTCACTCAAATCGACTCCTACACAACTTGTAGGAAATGTTTCATAACACTGAACCACGTGTGTAAAACTATTTCTAAATCGCCACCAGTTCCAAACACGTGCATGGGCCTGGCACAAAACTGGACATAAATCAATGAATTTGTCCAAACATCACTAAACGTGGTGGCTATTTTTTATTAACAGGGACAGTGTTATAGCCATGTAAGCGCGTGGGAGGACAGAATTCCACCGGACGATTGCCTCACTCCCTCACAAACAACAAACAAACACAACGCAGAGACTTCACAGAAAGTGATAACAATCAACGAGAAGGCTGTAAACATGATAATCTAACACTGGCCAACGGGAGACGTTTTTCCAAAGTCCGGCGAAACCAATGGCTCCACCCACAAGTCTCTACGGCCAACGGTTCACGATATATGAAATGGGTTAAGGGCATGGCTTCATGTAGAAGTCTGTACTGAGTTGATTGACACCTCCCTTAA
>NC_140165.1:228429887-228464887 GCF_963971535.1 Notolepis coatsorum
AGAAAATGCTATTTAGCATGGGGGTGAGAATAGGAGAGGAGGGGGAGAGAAGAGGAAAGGAGGAATGAGAAGGAGAGGGGATAGTGGGGAGGGGAGAGGAGTGAGGGGTAGAGGAGAGGTGAAGGGTAGGGAAGAAGAGGATGATGAGAGGAGAGGACTGGGGAGAGGACATGAGAGGAGGAGAGGGAGAGAAAGTGAGGGTAGTAGTACTTTAGATGTTTTTCTACTGCTACTGAATTATACATACCCCTACCCCCATAGCCTGCACGTTCAAATTGGGCTGTTTCTACTAGCACAGAAGACAGGTACTTACACATACCCCCCTCAACCTGCTTTCCATTGTCAGACAAATGGGCGGTCAGGAGGCTAAGGGATGTAATTAGATGACTCTCTCACCCCACCTTGTATTAAAGCATTACATCACGCGCAGGAGTGGGTTATGAGAATTAGACCATGCCCAGGGGTGGTTGTTAGACCCCCCTAGGCATGGTCTAATTATCATAACCCACGACTGCACGTGGTGTAATGGCTTTTATACAATGGCCGATGTCATCCAACCTTATTGCTATACAATAAACACACATTAATTGAAGATTTATTGACAAAACCATCCGCAGAAAAAGTGGTTCGCAAAAAAAAAATAAGAGAAGTTGCCTCCATGTGGAAGCAGCTCGGAAGTGCATCCAACTGTTCTCAGTAAGACATCCAACAAACTAACACATCCAACTGTCTCTCAACTAAGACATCCAACAAACTAACACATCCAACTGTCTTTCAACTAAGACATCCAACAAACTAACTCGTCCAACTGTCTTTCAACTAAGACATCCAACAAACTAACACATCCAACTTTTTATTTTTTTTAACCTACTTTCTATAGAACTTCATTCTTAGATGCTTCTATAGAAAGTAGGTAAAACAAAAAAAATTCTTTGCCCTATAGGGGAAAGAACGAAGTTTTCTTTGCCCTATATGGGGGACTTAAAAAAATGTAAACCTACTTTCTATAGAGGCAGCTGGGAGGTGCGCTGTTTTAAGTGGGCTTGGATTATTGAATTGATTGATTGATTGATTGATTGCTAATTTTATTACTGTCCGCCTTGTTTCCAACTGGTTAAGCTTGGCAACTCTTTCGAAGTCGCTCTCTTTCGAAGTTGGTTAAGATTAGAGTTTGGAATCAGGGCTGGTGGTCTATCGCCCTGCTCTAAAGACAAACTCTAACCTTAACCAACTTCGAAAGAGAGCGACTTCGAAAGAGTCACCAAGCTTAACCAGTTGGAAACAAGGCGGACAATAATAAAATGTGCAATCAATCAATCAATCAATTCAATAACCAACCCTCACCAAAAATACATTTTAATTTAATTTGCAATTAATCAATCAATCAATCAATTTGCGCTATTTTAATTTTGTTCGACAATGACTCATGACCCACTAATTACATAATCCAACATTGTGTAAGAAACTAATACATTCGCCGTGACAGAATCGTTTTTCATTTAGTCTTTATGACTGTGACGTACCTGAGTACGTGGGTTGGTCATTACCATTATTACTGTATTTATGACACCTTCTGAACATCAGGTTAGTATAATTAATGTGTTGTGTTTTGTATGTGATGTGTGTGTGTGTGTGAACATGAGAGCTAATGCTGTCTCTTTTCTCTCCCTGTCAGGTGCTGCCCGTCCCTACACTGAAGAGTGCTGATTGCCTAATGAATGACAGCTGATGGCAATCACCTCGAGAGGGGCGGGTAGACAAATACCTGACAGCACACACACGTCTGGGCGCCTCATTCTGTCAATTGCCAGTGACCAGAGAAGAGTGAGGTTGCCATTGTTTGCCACTGTGGTGGAATTGATACTGTGCTTATCTACTGCTTCGTGTGGACTAAAGTACTAGTATATGTATACAGATATTGTTGGCCTCTGCGCCACTCCTCCATTGGAGTAAGTATTCTCTTGTTGGCTTTAGGCCTAATTCCACTGAGTGTGGAATTGTACCTTTGGTACCTTTGCTGGGGGTTTCCCAGTACCCAACCTCTGGCTGGTTGGTGAGTGTCTGTGGGCGCTTATTTAGTTTACTTTGTATTATACTTACCTTGTGTGTTCTCCCATTATCCCTCTCCCTGTTTGTTAATTGTTTGTGGGTTGTTTTTTCCCTTTGTTGCCTATTTAAATATCAGTGGAGGTTTAAATCCCTACCCTGCATAATAAATATAATTTACTATTTTTGGAACAACGTCTTGTGTTTATTATTACCTACCTGCCCGGGACTGTTTTGAAAGCATTTACTGAGAGAGGCTGCTTTTGCTCATGTGCAGCCAGCTCCAGTTATTATTCTGTGTGGTTCTTAGACCTTCGTACATGACATGGGGGCTCGTTAGTTTGCACAATTGTATAGTTCCTTGTTGTTATGTGACATGTGGACTTGTCGATTGGAGCGTGTCAGGTAGGTTGCGTTTTTTCAGTTGGTAAGTTATATTATTATATATCCATTTTTCCGTGCTGCACACTTGACTGTTGTAAACCATTGTTGTAAGTTATGCTCTTAACCATTCTATTTTTTTCCACATAGGTAAAGGGTGGATCACCTGCTTGGTTAGGGGGAGGGGGGCACGCGTCGTCTATTCCGGTGGAGTGCGCAATGAAATCGGTAAGCGACTGAAGATATGTGTAGTCCTCATTCCGCTAGGGAAGTAGTTTAGACGGGGTAGTTAGTGTTACCCAGTGTGATCCTAGTTAGGTGGTTAGAGCCGACATTTATTGTTTTCATGAATGTTAGATGTAGATATTAAATCGAATTGGTCAGGTTGTCATACTGCATAATGTGGCTGTTGAGTGTTGCACAGGGACATTATTGAGTACTATAGGTGAGTGGCTATTTTGTGGGGCTTATTGAAGTCTGATTTGTTGTAGTATTGTGGGTAGTATTGTGTGTTGCTACGGCAGTATACTTTCTTTCATAAACTGTATTCAGAGTGCAGAGTACAGAGTACAGAGTACAGAGTACAGAGTACAGAGTGCAGAGTACAGAGTACAGAGTGCAGAGTACAGAGTGCAGAGTACAGAGTGCAGAGTACAGAGTGCAGAGTGCAGAGTTCAGAGTGCAGAGTGCAGAGTACAGAGTGCAGAGTGCAGAGTGCAGAGTGCAGAGTATAGATTTTTCATGAGTAGAGCTATGGAGGTTTGTGATCAGGATGGTGGTGTGTCGGATCCTGAGGGTGTTGACTCTACACTAGGTTCAGACCATGGTTCTACTGCTTCTTCTGGTAAATTGAGCGCACGCTTTAAGCTGCGTTTATTCTGTCTCCAGATGGAGGAGAGGGAAAGAGACAGAGAAGAGAGAAAGGAGGTGAGAGACAAGGAGGAGAGAGACAGAGAGAGAGACAGGCTGGAAAGAAAGGAGGAGGGAGACAGGCTGGAGAGAAAGGAGGTGGCTGATAGGGAATTTCAATTGGCGATGAGGAAACTGGAGTTGGAGTGTGGTGACGCTAAACGTAGCACCATTTCCTCTCCAGTACTTTCCGACCCCCAGGCACCCTTTGATATTAGCCAGCATATATCCTTGGTTACCCCCTTTCAGGAGTCTGAGGTGGAATAATTTTTCTCTGCTTTTGAGCAGATGGCGTGGGCTTTGCATTGGCCAAAGGACCAGTGGGCGACTTTATTGAAATACAGACTCACTGGTAGGGCTCAGGTGGCGTGCGGGTCATTATCGAATGAAGACAGCGTGGTGTATGAGAAAGTGAAAAGTGCTGTCTTGCGCGTGTACAAAGAGGTACCAGAAGCATACAGGCAGCATTTTCGCAACCGCCGTAAGTCTCCTTCCCAAACCCATGTTGAGTTCTCCCAGGAGGAGAGACTTAATTTTGAACGGTGGTGTTCTGCGTGTGAGGTAAAGGACTTTGCATCATTGAGTGAATTGGTACTTGTGGAGCAGTTCAAAGCCACCCTGCCGATCGAAGCTGTGCTCTATTTACATGGGCAGGGGGTGTCAACACTCCGACAGGCTGCGATTTCGGCAGATGAGTTTGGATGGTCACGCAAACGTGTTTCTGTACGTCCTAATGTATGTGGTGAAGGTGGCTCATTCACTCCTCGTGAGTCAGCGTTCCAGCCACGCTCACCGCCGCCTAAGAGACCGATGGTGTGTAATTATTATAAAAAAAAACGGGCCATGTGGTAAAAAGATGTCATACGCTGAGGAAGCGACAGGAGAAAAGAGGGTCAGCCCAGAAACCAAAAGGTGTGGGGGTTGATTTTATCATGGGGAACGATATCGCTGGGGAGAGTGTGATCCCTGTAGTGGAGGTTGAAGACGCTCCGTTGACTGACTTGTGTTGTGAGTTGATTAATAATCACCCCAATGATTCCTCCCTACCAAGCTGGTTGGCACGAGTGGCAGCGGCCAGGTATGCTATGTGAGTCTAATTTGAGTGACTCCATTTTGGATCCTGACCATGTTATTTTTGTGATGCCATTTTGAAAGGAGATGGGCGCTGTGATGGTGCCAGGGCAATGTGCTGATTTTTGTTTCCCTGTGTGCTGTCCTGTTAAGCGCGATGAGATGATTTTTTGTGCTTTATTTGTTTTCCCAGGAAGTTTCCAGTTTGTTGTCTCCTGTTGACAGGACGGTATCGGCGGAGCGGCCTGTCAAAGTAGAGGTTGTTGTTGTTTCTGTTTTCCCTGGTGTGTGGTACTAATCGGATGTTGGGTAATAAGTAATAATGTTTTGCTAACCCTACAGGTTCGCTCTTATGGGGGAGGTGTGACGTACCTGGGTACGTGGGTTGGTCATTACCATTATTACTGTATTTATGACACCTTCTGAACATCAGGTTAGTATAATTAATGTGTTGTGTTTTGTATGTGATGTGTGTGTGTGTGAACATGAGAGCTAATGCTGTCTCTTTTCTCTCCCTGTCAGGTGCTGCCCGTCCCTACACTGAAGAGTGCTGATTGCCTAATGAATGACAGCTGATGGCAATCACCTCGAGAGGGGCGGGTAGACAAATACCTGACAGCACACACACACCTGGGCGCCTCATTCTGTCAATTGCCAGTGACCAGAGAAGAGTGAGGTTGCCATTGTTTGCCACTGTGGTGGAATTGATACTGTGATTATCTACTGCTTCGTGTGGACTAAAGTACTAGTATATGTATACAGATATTGTTGGCCTCTGCGCCACTCCTCCATTGGAGTAAGTATTCACTTGTTGGCTTTAGGCCTAATTCCACTGAGTGTGGAATTGTACCTTTGGTACCTTTGCTGGGGGTTTCCCAGTACCCAACCTCTGGCTGGTTGGTGAGTGTCTGTGGGCGCTTATTTAGTTTACTTTGTATTATACTTACCTTGTGTGTTCTCCCATTATCCCTCTCCCTGTTTGTTAATTGTTTGTGGGTTGTTTTTTCCCCTTTGTTGCCTATTTAAATATCAGTGGAGGTTTAAATCCCTACCCTGCATAATAAATATAATTTACTATTTTTGGAACAACGTCTTGTGTTTCTTATTACCTACCTGCCCGGGACTGTTTTGAAAGCATTTACTGAGAGAGGCTGCTTTTGCTCATGTGCAGCCAGCTCCAGTTATTATTCTGTGTGGTTCTTAGACCTTCGTACATGACAATGACCCTATCAACATATCCATTTGCATAACGTTTACTGTCCGCCATCTTGCTTTCACTTCTAAAAACTCGCATGGCGGAGTGATAGTAATTCGGTTGTGGGTGGATCCTGGGACCAAGAGCGTGGGGTTATGACAAATAACCACATGTAACTTGACTGTTTCAGCTCATCAGAATCGAGAAATTTGCATGCCATTGTATAATGTGAAGCAAATTCGCAGACAGGAAGAAATTGTAAAGTAGAGGGAACTTCTAATTACAATCTCAGGATAGAGGAGGGGGCTTCACCCTGCCCTACCCCCCCCCTTCTGTTCATCATGTGGCTTCCACCAGAAGCAGTGAGACCTTGGTGTCAATGGCGACCCCATGATAAAGGATGAATACAAATAAGAAGAGATTTTTTTTACGCCTTTGACATTATGACAAAAGCAGCCTCTCTCAGCCTCTCTCATTTACTGACATTATGACAAAAGCAGCCTCTCTCAGTAAATGCTTTCAAAACAGTCCCGGGCAGGTAGGTAATAATAAGCACAAGACGTTGTTCCAAAAATAGTAAATTATATTTATTATGCAGGGTAGGGATTTAAACCTCCACTGATATTTAAATAGGCAACAAAGGGAAAAAACAACCCACAAACAATTAACAAACAGGGAGAGGGATAATGGGAAAGAAAGAACGAAAGAAAGAAAGAAAGAAAGAAAGAAAGAAAGAAAGAAAGAAAGAAAGAAAGAAAGAAAGAAAGAAAGAAAGAAAGAAAGAAAGAAAGAAAGAAAGAAAGAAAGAAAGAAAGAAAGAAAGAAAGAAAGAAAGAAAGAAAGTGTTGTATATTATGTAAACATCCTAGGTTAGTTTACAGTGTACACAGTTTGCTGAATTGGAGAGAAGAAGGATAGTGAAATGGTTTCCCCCCTTTTGACTCCACTAGCCAGAGGGAGAATACATTTGTAGTCTGGACAACAGAGCTTGAATTCAACTCATATTTTATTGTCTGAGGCCCAAGGTGGAAAAGCAGGTTAGGCATACAGGGATTAAATCATTTATCAACTTAATGAATACATGGTTATCAATTCGCTGGTGACCTCTAACAGACTTTAAACATTCCAAGCAGAATAGTACTCACATATTCACATGGTTGTCAATGAAAGGAATGTACTATGCATCACATGGTTAACCTGTCACCCCACGGGGACGGTACCGACCCCTTTTTGACATTATTATCATATATTAATATTTTTATGAGTGATGCAATAAATTAACGTTTTTAAAATCAAACGTTTTCAAGTATTATTATCACTACTATGTCACAAATACATGTAGAATGTAAAACGTTAGGTTGGCAATAGTTTAGCAATAGGTTAAAAGTGAGTTTATATCATTTTAAGTGTTTATTTTTCACTCACGTTTTTGACCGAAGCGGAAATGGAATGTTGAACCATGGGAATTTCTCCAATCTACACTTCCTGTGGTCCGCTATGGCGTTTCAAAGTTCAGCGTTCTGAATGAATCATATCAATAATTGTTATGATTCGCAATAATAAGCTACAAAAGGTAACGTTTTTGACAAATATTGAAACGCAGTCAGTTTCTCCACACTATTGTAATCATGTAGGAATAATTAGATCTGAAATTAGTTACAAAATGGTTACACTGTGGGAGAAATAAAAAAGTACAGTCGATTACATTAAATATCTGTATATGTTATTATGCATGCCTGGTGATACTATATCCAAATTGAACTCGGCCATTTGAAAGATACTATATGTATATATATATAAATGTGCGAATTGGCTATAATAAGGTAATGTATAAGCATATATTCTATATTCTATAATAATATTTCAAATTGCATTGGTCCGGATGGGAGAATTCAGTACTGTATATACAAAACCTTCAATTTTATCATCTTCCCTTTATTAATTCCCTTAGATCTTTTGTACACATGATCTCAAGATGGTACTGAATGAGCTCAGTGGCAGTTTTTTAAGTTTGGTCATTATTATCATGGTTTTATTCACTGTCAAAGATGAAAAGAAAAATCATAATTCATATTTTCCTTTGTTTCATCAGAATTTAAGCAAGTCTAGTAATAGACACAATATTTCTGACACTGAGAATACATTCATTGAGGTCCATAGATGTTCCTAGATACCAAGAATATGCAAATAGCCCTTGTAGAAGTGGAGCAATATTCCATTTACCTAGGTATACATTTTATGCAGATTTCACCTGGGGTGGAACAGTTTGACCTGGTCCAAGTGTAATGACCTCACATTAAACTAGACAACACAAAACAGTGGTTATCATTTTCAGAATCATGGTTACTCACGTATCTCACAATACACTCTCAGATGGAAGCGGTGGGAGACCAGACTGGGTGTCTGGTCTCCTGATTTAACACTGTTTCTCTCTTTTATTCTAAACATGACATCACAAGTTTGACTATTTTCAGCCAATCAGAGTTACATCCAAAATATGGTCTCTACTAATGAGGTGTCTTCATAATAGACCAAGAGGTTGCTGTCCCTGGGTTTTTCCTCTCTGCCTCCCGAAAGACCTCCATGTCTATATATGGGCGTGTTGTCCTTCAGCCCAGGGGGGTCTTGTCTCCTTCTGTCTCTGTGGCAGTTTGACCTTCCTCGGTTACTCAGAAGCAAGTCAGTACTTGTTGTGGCAAATGACCCCAATGAAACACTTTCTACTTCATAATTGTAATATTCAACCGGTGTATGTAATTACCTTCAGTTTGATACCAAGCATTGATGTAGCTAACCGATAGTTGGACCCTTTACCTTGATCTGATATATATATATATAGTAATGAAATATGAATGGTTCTTATATGTATTGTGTGAAATACATGATAAACAGTTATTACAGTTAATACCCCAGAATCTAACACTTATAAATATGTATATTCTACATGTACCTATATTCAATTATGTTTTAAGAATAGTCCTTGTCCAATATTCACAGTATGCTTTAAACTCTGTAAAGTACTGAGCTTATAACTAGAGAATACCTGTTTAACACCATGTTCAATTGTCTACACCAGATATGTAATATATTGAAGAGCGAATCACCTATGGTGATCTGCTCCTCCCAAACTAACAAATGACCAGTGGCGAATCCTCCTGGAAGCCAACGGAAGCCAGGCTTCCCCATGATTAAAATATGAATTAATATGAAATATGAAAAAAAATAACATATTTTTTATTTTATTTATTTTATATAGTTTACAATAATAATAAAAAATCATTATTTTTCATCTCTGTGTTATAATTTTCTTTTTTAAATGTCTCCCTCTTCTCCTTCTCACTCTCTAACACACTGAGACACAGTGCACTCACTGAGGCAGTGACTCTGTGCTCACTGCAGCAGAGGAGGCAGAGGGGAGGTGTCTTTCTCCAGCCTCCCACCATGTGATTCATGTATGTGGAGTCCAAAACCAATACTAGCCAATCAGATTCGAGCTGACTAAAGCCCTTCTCACACCTTAAAACGGGTCCGTCAGCAAACTAAGTACTCTGGCCTCTGCACATTTGCCCCCCTGGAGGTGTGGGAAGAGCTTTACTCAGCTCGAATCTTATTAAATCTAGCCCATGGAATAGTATAGCTGTATGTTTACACTTGAAATGTGTATTTTTATTTAGTGTGCATTTTTATTTTGTCACAATATTATTTGGCTAAAATATATATATATATAAATATATATATAAATAAAAAAATAAAAAATTAATAAAAAAAATATTGGCATCCCCAGTTATTTTACCCACGCGACGCCACTGCAAATGACCTGCCAATATACCCTCTCCCAAGCCGACAAGGATATTCTGACACTCAGGGGTACCACACTCAGATCCCGGAATGTGGCACTGTTTACACAGATGAGCCATTGCTGCTGGTGGGGGGTTTTACGATGTCCAGTAAGCAATCTAATGTCTTTTCAAAGGTCTTCTCATTTCACCCCCAACTGTCTCCCCAAATGGTCCTTTTTCATCAGCTGAAACCCACACTCTGCTCCAACAGGGCTTACACTATGTTTTTGCATATGATTTCTTTACACATATTTGCTCCTTGAAATGAACAGTTTATCAAGTCAATGATACCACAAAAGAAAGAAAGAAAGAAAGAAAGAAAGAAAGAAAGAAAGAAAGAAAGAAAGAAAGAAAGAAAGAAAGAAAGAAAGAAAGAAAGAAAGAAAGAAAGAAAGAAAGAAAGAAAGAAAGAAAGAAAGAAAGAAAGAAAGAAAGAAAGAAAGAGAGAAAGAAAGACAAAGGTCCACTTCAGTGGGGTTGCCACTGAAGAACTATGGTCTGACATACATACATACATACAGGAGTTATCAGCCCTGTAAGGCCCACAGTTGCAAAATATACCATGTTTACATAGTCAATGGGTCGTATTGTTTATCCTTGCAATGTTATTGGGTAGTAATATGTGTATAGGTCTGACCATCTGACTATTAACTCACACAACCTGAAAACTTCCCTTCAAGCCTCCCTTTGTTTTATTGGACTGGATTTTTTATGATTGTAAGTAAAGTTTTTACAATGTCTAGAACATGTAGGTATCTAGTTATATATCGTATTTGCTTTGCGTCCCGCTCTGAGCCTTATTGAGATACCCCTTATCTCCTATGATACCTACTGTATCTCCCACGAACAAATACATGCACCCCACCTGTATGGGGCCCCGCCCCCATGGTGGCACCGCCCATATAACTGTGACTCTGGTCACCAAACACTCTTCCTCTATTTTCGTCCCATCGTAATGGCTGCGTGCACCATACGTTAACTAGCAGGATGAAAAAGATCAGAGTCATAATGTTGAAAGCTTACCGGAGGTTGCTGGCCCCTGGCATCTTCGACGCATGTTTTCGGCGACACGACGGGCCTATGTTGATATTCCTCGTTTGATGACAGCACATCGAGGTTCAGCTGTACAAGACTGGCTGTCGGGCCAGCTTGTACTCAGGTAGGCCCTGTGTCTTCAGGCATGGGTATTAGTGTTAGTAATGCTGGTTTGTTTTGTTACACAACCATGTTGTGTGTTGGCGCCGGGGGCAGGATGGTTTGGTGAACGTTCACTGCAGGGAACGGTTTCCAAGCTGTCTTGGGCGTGCTGCTAAAACATCTAATGCTATGCTACATGCTATCGCTAATGCCGCATGCTATTACTACTGCTAATTGCTACGCTGTTCTAATGTCTCCGCCGTGAGATGTTGTCACTCTCCCTCCTCTTGCCCGGTTCATCAATGAAGGTCAGTCGGTAGCTGTTGTGGTTTTTTTTGCTGAGTCCTATTTACCTTTTTTCGGGTAAATGGGTTGACAACAGGGTAGGCCGTGGCTAGGTTTCCTAGCCAGGTATGTTACCTTGTGTTCCGGCGGGGTTTGTTGAACGGTGTTCCCATCTGGGTTGGCGTCGGGTAGTGGGGCTATGGGTCCAGCCGACATGGTAAACATGTTGCGTGTCTGTGCGCAGGCAGTTGTTGTTCTGGGTCCCACATCGCCTCGCGCTAGGCTGCAGTAGTATAAGGACAGGGCCGCCTGGGAGAAATGTGAGGCCCTGTGCGTTTTTAGACGCGAGGCCCCCCACCCCCTGAGGCGGCCCTGTGTAGTGGGCTATTGTTTCGTTTTGTCACTCTGCTATGAGAAGGTCTGTCTTGCTACAGTTTTCTCTCCTCTCAACCATTCATACTGACGGTCAATCGGTATACTGGGGGAGTAGTGCGGGGGGGGCTTTGTTTACCTTTTTTGGTAAATGGGCTAAACTAGGGCTGGTGTCCTGTTGTGAATATTTTGAATGAAGGCGGGACTAGTTCGCTCTGGTCCGTCTCCCCTTAACTTTGTGTGTATGGGTTTGCTCATTCTACAGTATTTTGTGGTTTAGTTCTTTTATTCATTTAACCTTTTCATGGTGCACACCACAGTGGAGGTTGCTGTTTGCAATCACCACTGGTGCTCCGTGTTAACATCAGTCCTTTGTTTTTGACATATTGAAACAATGCCCCGCCCGGCCGACGCCATGGGTGGGTCGGCCTGGCGAGTGGCTGGTGTGCTGTTAAGGCTTGTACCGCCACGGTATGGAATTGGCAACGATTAGATCTGTGTTCGAATTGCTGTTTTTTTCTATTAAAAAAATGGTGTCTGGTGGAGGGGCCTTGAGGGCCAGCCGACGTCGACACATCGCGCGAGGTTGTTGACGTTATTAGCTTTGACCCAGCCGCAAGCTATAACCGCTCAGGGTTCCCCTCTCCGCAGGGGATTTTTGGTCTTCTGCTGGAGCGCGGGCGGTATTGTCCTAGGCCCTACACCGCCTCACACCGCGCAGCCAGAAGAAGAGAGAGCACGGCCTCGTCAGCGGCGATGACGAGGCCCTCGACAGGCGGCCATGTTTTTCCCCGCCGGAGGTATCCTGGGCGTTGATTCGACAGGTGTCCACAAGGCCGACAGCCTTGGCGGCCGAGGGATCGGCCATGTAGGATGGGTTCGGCTTGAACAAACAAGCCGTCACCGTCCTGCCGCGAGCAGCCCGCTCTCCGATCACTCCCTTCCCCAACACCAGCGGAAGAAGTGGGCTCTGATTGTTTCCTTTGGCTGCGGGCCGCGTGCCTTCGTTGATGCGAGGGCGGCCCCCCTTTTCGCTTCTCATGGGGACAGGGGCTGACACCCAGTTGATGGCTGAGCCTGGGTCTGTCCGTGAGAATGTTGTGCTGTCAAGCGGCTCCCACACCTTGAACTGTGTTGGTTGAGCCTGGTGTTACGTCTGTCAACTTAAGTGTTGTCAGCAGGGGGGCTCGAAACCTTTTGAGGCACACAGTGCGGGCTTCCCCGGCCTCGCCTTCGCCAGGCCAGGTATCATGTTGGTGCCTCCCACTCCTGAAATATTGGCAAGTGGTCGCAGCTCACATGATTTGGGGTGGTAGTAATATCACTGCAGGGCTACGGTGTGTAGGAACCCATGGGGGCCTTACACCTTGCATGTCCGGCTGCAGAACAACTCCTTCAGCATGTTCTGGAGGGGTGTTCAGTGGGGGGGCTTTTTTCATCGGAAGCCCCCCGTATCAGACCGGCCCTTTCTGTCGGGGTTCCCCCTTGGGTGCGATTGCCTCGTGGGTGGTGTCAGGGTCAGGTGTTCCGACACGGAACGCGCTCCTCGCACGGTTCCAGGGTTGGCTACGCACAGCGGGGGGACCGGGCCAACTATCTACAGTTCCTGGCGGACCTGCGCCACGTGACGGCGGGTGCGTTGGGAGTGTCGTCACATATGACTACGGCAGTACCATATGTCGAGGTGGATGGAGAGAACGCTGTGGCGGGGACTTGTGTTTACACAACCCCACCCGTTTTCAGGTTTGGTACAGACCCTATTGTCAGGGTCTCCAGCAGTGACAGCTCTGGTCAACGAGATCCAATCTCTGTGGACGAAGCAAGCCATCGTCGTGGCGTTCTCCTCCCGGTGTTCTCTGCCCGAGAAGTTGGGAGGGAGGGGTGTAAGACCCAGGCTGGACCTGTCCCATGGGAAGGTTCAGCATTTTTTGGATCGTCTCCTACCTGTTGAACACTGTCAGGTGGGGGTCTGGTTCTCCTCCATAGACCTGTAGGATGCGTATGCGCATCCCCGATCTTCCATCCTAGGGCTTACCTACGCTTCCTTTGCAGGGTTAGCGTATGAGTACCAGAGGCTGCCGTTCGGTTTTCTCTGGCTCCCCGCATCTTCACCAAGTGCGTGGAGGCCGCACTGGGGCCTCTGCGTCGTCCGGGGTTACGGAGTGTTCTGCCCTGATGACGTTCTGGTCCTTCGCGGTCAAGGTGGATCGTAAGGTCTCGTACCAGGCAGGTCTCTACCAGCCTGGGGTTGCTGTAGACTGGATGTAGAGTACTCCTCTTCCCAGTCAACGGTTGGAGGGCTATGGGCATCCATCTCAGAGCGTGTTGTCAACACGCTCTGGAGGTTCCGTCCTAGGACGTTACGGTGCTGTCTCACGTCGAGTTTTCACCGACGCCTCCCTCGCTGGTGACGCGTCGGGCCAACGCAGTAGGGGGCAGCTGGCAAACCATGCTGCCCGGTGCGCATGCTCCCTCCACTGTCGCGCTTACGCGGGCAGATGACGTATGTTCCAAGTGTGGTGTAAGGCGGGGGGCCGGGACTCAGTCTCCTGCCCCCTGGATGCTGTCCTTAGTTACCTCCAGTCTCTCCTTGATAGACTGTCGGCTTCGACGGTGAGGGTATATGCAGCAGCTATATCCTCCTATCATGAGGGGTTTGAGGGGATGTCTTGTTCAGCCACCCTCTTGTGAAGCGTTTCCTGCTTGGCGCTCGACGCGCTAAGCTGGTGCAACGCTCCTTGGCTCCGACTTGGGATCTTCAATTGGTCCTCGGTCGGTTGTCCTTGGCCCCGTTTGAGCCGCTCGAGCAGGCGCCGTTGGGACAGCTGTCCTTCAAGACCGCGTTCCTACTGGCTGTCACTTCCGCTAAACGCGTAGGTGAGCTCTGTGCTCTCTCGGTACGTCCAGAGTGCCTGTCTTTTCGGACCGATTGCGGTGTCACTCTGCGACCTAATCCTGCTTTCGTGCCTAAGAATATACGGAGTTCCTTCCGCTCCCGGGATATTGTGGTTCAGGCATTTCGTCCTCCTCCTCACACTAGTGAGTTAGATGCGGGCCATCACCTGTCATGTCCAGTCTGTGCTTGGGGATTTACCTCAGCCGTACTCAGGACTTCAGGGTTACCAACCAGCTTTTTGTCTGTTACGGTGGGGCTCGTGCTGGTAAGGCACTGTCGGAGCAGCGCCTGTCCCATTGGTTGTGCGAGGGTATTACCCTCTGCTACACGTTGGCTGGGCAGGATCCCCCTGGGGGCATCAGGGCGCACTCCACTCGTGGGGTGGCTGCCTCTGCCGCTCTCCTGGGTGGGGCCTCGGTGGAGGACATCTGTGCTGCAGCTTCATGGTCCTCCCCGGGCCCCTTTGTAAGGTTTTACCTCATGGACATGACCGGGGGTTCTGTCTCCCAGGCGGTTCTGGGGTCTGTGGCCTTTCCTGCTTCCCGTCCTTTGGTCGGGTAGCAGGAGTGTATGGGTATGGGCCACAGTGTGTTGAGTCACACGTGGTTCCGCCTGTACGGTGTGTTCAAGGGGTTCTAGTTCCCTCTTGTTCGCATTCAGGTGGAGTTGACTGCGCCCCCCCTTCATTAGGAAGGATGGGGTGACAGGGCTCCCCGCACCCCTTGATGTGGGCTTACGGGTCCTCAGGGGGTACATTTGTCGGGCCTCGCGTCCGCTCTTCCCCATATCTCAATAAGGCTCAGAGCGGGACGCGAAGCAAATACGATATATAACGATAGGTTATGTAGATAACCTAGTTATATTAGTATTGGCTGAGCGTCCCGCTCTGCGCGGCCCTGAGTTCCCTCTTGAGGGATCTTTTCCTGGGACGGGATTTGGCGAGGAAGAGTGTTTGGTGACCAGAGTCACAGTTATATGGGCGGTGCCACCATGGGGGCGGGGCCCCATACAGGTGGGGTGCATGTATTTGTTCGTGGGAGATACAGTAGGTATCATAGGAGATAAGGGGTATCTCAATAAGGCTCAGAGCGGGACGCTCAGCCAATACTAATATAACTATCGTTATTCTGGAATACATGAATCAACTTAAATGCTGAGCTTGTCCTTTATCAAACCCCTACAACTAGAAATTAATAGATAATTCACATCTCTCTTTTTAAAGGGGAACTTAAAACAAGATAGACAAAGTGTATTCAGCGTGCAAAACAGCTGGTATCTGGACAACTTTCAATTAGTGCTGTCAGGCGTTTACAAAAATGTATCTAATTAATAATTATAGGATTTGTAATTAATTAATCTAATTAATCACATTTTAATCGCATAACCATTTTAGGCCTGACATTCTATATTCTATAATCATATTTCAAATGGCATGTGTCCGGATGGCAGAATTCAGTAATGTATCTACAAAACCTTCTGTTTAATCATCTTCCATTTATTCATTTGCTTAGATTTTTCAGGTCTGGTCAATTTTAGCATGGTGTTATTCACAGTCAAAGATAAAAAAAAATGTATTGATATTCTCATTTGGTTCATTACAATTTACTCAAGCCTAGTAACAGACTGTGGGCTAGATCCACAAAGAATGGATTGCACGGTGCTAATTGCACCCTTACTTACAATTCATTATGAATTGAAAATGGGGGACCCTTATGTAAACAAGACGAAAGTCTTTCTCTGGGCCCTACCTGGAACCTACCTGGTTCAACTAAGTCGATCAAAAGTCCCATTATCCAGATTCAATTAACCCGATGTTTGAATCTGCGCTTTCCCTGTTCCTCAAACGCTGATTCAGTCTTGTTAATTCGAACCAGACTTGATACTCAGGATAAGTGTGTGCGGCCACCTCACCTGAAAAGACAGCAGGTGTCGATCGCAGAAATCCTGATTTTCTAACGGCATTGATTGATTGATTGATTTAAAACTTTATTAACAGATTACAGAATGGGTACAATACAGTACGGCTCAATAGCCTCGCCGACAAGTTAAATGCATATCTATAGGCTAATGTTAAGTCCCTCATTACCCCAATCAATCAGATTATATTTCTTTAAATGTGCCTGCTGGCAGTAGGCTTAATGGAATGAATAATCGAATGAGATCTTGCTAGCGAAAATAATTAGTTCAACTCTTTCAGAATAAGTAGATACAAACAAGCCCAAAGAGTATCTAATTGATACGAATGAATAGATACTTATGAGGATATCTGTACTGTATGCGCTCGGCTTAGGTATCATGTACTTTATATATAAATACATGGTTCCCAAAGTTTCAAGGCGCAACCCGAAATAACATGTCAGAGACACTTGGAGGCTATACAGTTTCAATATTAATCAGGTTTTAATCTGTTTCGGACATCATCCATACATGCATTGAATTGATTAACCTTTGGTTTATACCAGTGACACATGTTCATCATCAGATAACAGTGCTAGAACAGATAAATGCATTTTCTCAAATGCATTAATGTCAACGGCTCATTCAATTTCTCAAATCCGTCAAACAGCGCATCTCATCAGACATTTTAATCCCAGTTACAATATCACAATAACGTGTGAGTGACAGTGATACAATTAAACAATCCACAGATTCAGATTCCTCGTAATTAATAATCCACAGTCCACGCATAGACACTCCAATTTATGCTTGAATGGAACACAATCCGGGTGCTCCGTTAAGCAAATACATCCACAGCAGAGAATATGAAACTAATCAGAGCCAAACGCCCGTTAGGTTTCATTCATTAAAAAGATCCCAGCGGGATTCACATTGCGCCGTTATTAAAATAACCACATGCAGTGTGTATCGCGACTCCGGGCGCCGTATCCGTATAAATATGACGTACATTATTTAGGACAAAGTAAATCTATAGGCTGAATATGATTTATTATCAGCATTTTAGGTATATTATTTTACATTTCAAAAGCCCCCTCTAGAAGAACGAAGCACAAAAACATAATTCAGAATGGTATAAATGGGATCTAGACTGTGAGAATTATTTCAGGAAGCAAGCTGGGATTTATTTGCGAGGGTGTGGCCATGGTTTATCCAGCTAACTGAACTAAACCCTGCTCTGGAGCAGGTTAAAACTTTCTGATCTGTTACCATGGTGATTTAGACAATCCGACGTCGGGGAACGGAAAGTTCTGGCTTAAGTCAAGCTATGTTGAAAATTATCCGGCTAACTCAGTTAGCCAGGTACGAGAAACAGGGCCCTGGTCTGCATCTCCTTACATTTACATTACATTTACATTTAGTCATTTAGAACTTGTAAGTCGCTTTGGATAAAAGCGTCAGCTACATTTTAGCTGATGCTTTTATCCAAAGCGACTTACAAGCTCTGTATGACAAGTCATCAGGAAGGGTACAACTTTATCAGCTGAGTAACAATGTTCATCAAAGTGTTTCGTGCTACAATGTAGGTTAGTTTATTAGGACAAGTGCATGACAGTAAGGTTAGTTAGGGTTAGATATTATTATTATATTATTATATTATATTATTATATTATTATTATTATTATTATTATTATTATTTTTATTATTTCAGATAATGGTTGAAGAAGTGCGTCTTTAGTCGACGGCAAAAGATTGGACGGGTTTCGGCTGTCCTAACTGGGGTGGGTAGTTCATTCCACCATTGTGGGGCAAGGACTGAGAATAGGCGACTTCTCTTTGATGACCCTCCCGGAGCTTGGATAGGAGTAGGTCTGAGGCGGCCAGAAGATGCAGAGCGTAGAGGTCTTGAGGGTGTGTAGTTAGAGACCATTGACCGGAGGTAGGCGGGAGCAGTTCCCTTTGCCGCACGGTATGCTAGGGCGAGGGCCTTGAAGCGGATACGTGCAGAAATGGGTAGCCAGTGCAGGTCCCTAAGAAGTGGGGTGACATGGGCCGACTTCGGTAGGTTTGAGATCAGGCGGGCCGCTGCGTTCTGAATGAGTTGAAGAGGCTTGGTGGCAGTGGCCGGGAGGCCTGTATCAGTTCCGCAACCGTTCCTATTTCCGGGGTAGGCCTGATTGGCCGCGACAGGCATGTGACCCGCCGTGGCCACGCCCCGCGGCAGCCCCAGGACGCGGCAACGAGGCTGCTGTGTTTCACCGCCGCTTTCCGCCTTCAACGCCGCCCGCAGCAGCAAATTCGCGCGAGCGCGGGATTATTTCAGTGTGTATCATGCAATCATTTATCATTTAACATTTGAAAGGCATACATTGTTGTATGAAATAAAATAGTATAGAGACATATGTACAGCGTTCGATGCAGAATAGAAGTAACTGAGTTACCATACAATATACAATACGCTATAGTGCAAAGCAGAAATGGGATGAGGTACAATTTACAGTAAGGTGATACTATGCAATGTACTAATATACAATACGGCTCACTTTTCCCACTTCAATGACAGAGCCGCTGTTTAATAATATTGTCGCGGCGGAGCTCCGTCGCAGCAGCATTATGTAGCAGTAATCCCCCCTTTTATACTATCGACAACTAGCTCAACTGGCAGCACTCCCTTGCTGTGGATCCTCCGGTCCGTTGGTCACAAGTTTGATTCCCTTAAACTTTTTTTTTTTTTTTCTTTTTTTTTTACGTGCATTCTTTCGCCGGTTAAGTTTAGGCATGTTAACTTTGCGGAACTGACTTTGCAGAACTGATACAGGCGGCCGGGAGGCCAGCGAGCAGTGCGTTGCAGTAGTCGAGGCGGGAAATTACTATTGATTGGATGAGGAGTTGGGTGGCTTCTTTTGTCAGGAAGGGGCGGATCCTTCTGACATTGCTCAGGAGGAATCTGCAGGTTCTGGTTGTCGCTGCGATGTGAGCAGAGAAGTTCAACTGGTCGTCGAGGACAACACCAAGGTTATTGGCGGTCGGGGACGCGGTCACAGCTGCATTCTCGACTGTGATGGAAAGGTCGGTCAGGGGGGAGGATTTGGCCGGCAGGTGGAGCAATTCTGTTTTGCTTAGGTTCAGTTTGAGGTGGTTGGTCGTCATCCAGGTGGAGATGTCGGACAGACAGGCCGAGATCCGCTCAGAGACGTGGATATCTGAGGGAGGGAAGGAGAGGAAGAGTTGAGTATCATCGGCATAACAATGATACGAGAAGCCATGAGATGTGATAATGTTACCCAGTGATAGAGGGAGAAGAGAAGGGGTCTTAGGACCGAGCCCTGGGGGACACCCGTCCACAGGGGGCGGGTGGCCGACAGGGTCCCTCTCCATGACACTTGGTAGGAGCGGTCATTGAGGTATGATGTCAGCCATGTCAGTGCAGAGCCAGCCACTCCCATTCCTGCGAGGGCCGCGAGGAGGATCTGATGGTTGACTGTGTTGAAGGCTGCAGATAGATCTAGGAGAATCAGGACAGAGGAGAGGCCTTTCGCTTTTGCTAAGTGAAGTGCCTCTGTGACCGCAATGAGGGCCGTTTCTGTGGAGTGGCCAGTCCGGAAGCCAGACTGATTAGGGTCTAGGACAGGGGTGGGCAATTATTTTTCCCAGGGGGCCGAATGAGCAACTGAAAATATGTTGGAAAATTCCAAACTCAATTATGCATAATATACATTTTATATCTATATAAAAAGCAGTAAATGGCATTGTTTTGACCCCTGGTAAGAGGGTATGTTATTATTTGGCAATTAAAAGGTGAGGTTAGCTTTCAAAAATATCATTTATTCAAATAGAATTAATTTCCAAAATGATAAACAAAATGTGAAACATTAACACTTTGATCGCCATGGTTAAATTCATAATTTACCATCCCTAGCCAGCTCTATTTGTCTATGGAGAAGTTCCCCTTCTTTGCAGGGCTATAACTTTTTTAATTGTATTGCTAAATTGACATTATTATGGCCCATTCAATGTCCTATATATATTGTTCAGGGTGTAGCAACGTTATACTTTTTCATTCACATATTCATACTAAAATACGGTCTAAAGTATAAGTATGTTTTTATCGTTTTCTGCAGCTTTCTCCAGAACTTGATTTATAGCCCCAAATGCATTATATTGATGATGAAATACAGTTTGATAGCGATCGGTGCCAGATAAAAAATTTCAACTGGAGGTACTTCTAGACGTTACTACGTATCATCTGATGTTGACCGGATGGGCGGGGGGTCGTTTATAATTCCGTGGGCAACGTTATATCATTCATCTAGGGTGGGTCAGATCAGTTAGTATAGAAGACGTTAGAAAATAACGTTGAAACTCACCGTACCTTCCTCGCGGCGTTGACATTTAGCTATTATGGGATGTTGATCTAGATGAACCATTTCCAGGTTGTATAATACTATATACGTCCAAATAACGTTGTTTATTGAGTTAGGGCGAGCGATTGATTATCCAGTGTGTCGAGATGGAGTCCGGCTAACGATTGCGAGTGCCCGGACGAAATATGGATGAGCACTTCCTGTTTGGCGCGTCACTTCCTGTTGGCCGATCTGCCGATCGGCCACCAGATAGCGCTCTTGAACCGTTAGACAGTTGAGTGGAGCTCAGCAGTATATCTCAGGTCCCCGGAGGAGAAATATGATTTCGATCACAGATTTTAGAAATATTGATATCAAAGACGTGTTACGGCGTCTTCGGCAGAATGAGCATGGCGGGGAAAGACGAGTTACGGCGTTCCCGGCGATTAAAGTGTTAATAACAAAGGGCATTTTGAGTTTCATATACTATTGAAACAAGGATTTTCTTAGCTTTCTAAAGACATCACATCATCTTATAGCAAAAATAAACAAGACATGTCACTGAACTGTGTAAAGAAAAGTGTCCCAGTTTTGTAGCCTTTTTTACTTTACATGCCTATATTAAACATTTAAGGTTTTCAGAACTGTGCAAAAAAAAGATCAAGTGTCCCATTTCACTTATATTTCCACATTTTAGTGTTCTTTTTTTTCATTCAGTGTGAGAAATCCAGTCTCTGTTGAGCTTTAACAAGTCCATCAAAGTCAGGTTGCATGTCTGAGGTGGAGATGCGAAGCACAGCTGCCAGATGTTCATCAGTGAGAGAGGATCTGTACCTGGACTTGGTAAACGTCATGACTGAGAATGTATGTTCATATGTAGGTGGATCCAAAGAGAACCAACATCTTCTGAGCATGTCTCCTCATGTTTGGAAAGTTATCCTCCTTGAGAGCAGAGTAGAACTCTAGCAGTGATGCTGACTTAAAGTGCTCTTTCAGTAGTGAATCAGACTGCAGGTTAATGAGTTCAAGCTGAATAACTATCAACACTGCAGGTAAAGGGAGAGGAAACCAGCTGCATTTCATCCTCAACCTTTTTGAAATCTTGAAAACGCCTTGAAAATTCATCATGCAGTGCTCCCAACATGGATGAGTACCTGTGCCGGTGATCAGCTGATGGTTTGACTTCTTTCAGGGTTTTCATGTGTTTGAGATTGTTGCTGCCTAGTTGCCTTGAAATTAATTGCAACTTTTTCATGAAGGCTTTCACATGGCTATGCATTTCATGAGCAAAAATGCCCTTGCCCTGCAGTTGTGTGTTCAGTAGGGATGGGTACCGTTCACATTTGAACCGATACGGTACCGGTACCTGTGAATCGATACCGGTACCCAACGGTACCTTTTTTCTGTACTTTAGTCTCTAAAAATGTAATCTACCTACCTCAATTGTGGAAAAAAATATCCAAACTTCAAATAACCACACTTTCGATCGTTTTCGGCTTGCCCCGACTGCTTTGTTGTTGAATCAAGTCAAATCCTAGGTAAGTGTATATTGTGCGTGTGAACGTTGACATGAAAATAAAAAAGTAAAAAATAATTTTTTTTTTTTTTTTTTTTTTATTATTATCATGTAATCTTTCGCGGGCCGGTCAGAATCATCCCGCGGGCCGTACAATGCCCAGGTCTGGTCTAGGAGGTCATTCTGTAAGAGATAAGCAGTAAGTTGGTTGGATACAGCACATTCAAGTGTTTTAGAAAGGAAGGAGAGAAGAGAGACAGGACGATAGTTGTCTATGACGGTGGGGTTCAGGGTTGGTTTTTTTATGACGGGCGTGTCTCTGGCTTGTTTTAGGGAGGTGGGGACCACCCCCGAGTTGAGAGAGGAGTTGATGGTTGCAGTTAGGAATGGGAGGATGTCCGGTGCTATGGTCTGGAGAAGTCGGGAGGGTAGCTGGTCCAGCTGGCATGTAGTCGGACGGTTCGATGTTACCAGTGTCAGGGTCTCGGCTTCTGTAATGGGAGAGAAAGATGACAGAGTGAAGGATGAGGTTCTCGATTCAGTGTTTGGAATGGGTGGGGGTTGGGAGAAGGAGCTGCGGATGTTCTCCACTTTTTCATCAAAGAAGATCGCAAAGTCTTCAGCAGAGAAAGATGAGGGAGGAGGGGGTGGGGGGGGGGGAGTGAGGAGGGAGGACATGGTAGCATGCAGTTTGTGAAGATTCTTGGCAGAGGCCTCGATCCTATGGTGAAAGAAAGAAGCTTTGGCATTAGTAATGGTTATGGAGAATGTTAACAAGAGGTTGTGATATGTGTCGATGTCAGCAGTGAGGCATGACTTTCTATACTTCCTCTCAGCCACTCTCAGGACCTGTCTTTGTTCTCTCACTGCATCTGTCAGCCATGGACTGGGTGGGGAACGGCGGGCAGGTTTCTCAACGAGGGGACAGAGCTTGTCGAAGGAGGTTGCAAGGGCTGAGAGGAGGGTGGAGGTTGCCATCTCTGTGGGGAGAGCAGAGAAGGTGTCACTCAAAGGTAGAGCGGATAGTATGTCAGAGGAGAGGGTGGAGGGGGATAGGGAGGGCAGGTTGCGTCTGAGTGAGACGGTTTGAGTTGGGGTGAAGACCTTTTGGTTAAGCATGAGAGTTAGTGAGAAGGATATGAAGGAATGGTCAGATACATGTAGGGGAGTTACCGTGGTGTTAATGATGCTGGAGTTACGGGAAAATATGAGATCCAAGGAGTTGCCTGCTTTGTGGGTGGGAGGCATGGCAGTGGGAGTCAGGTCAAATGATTGTAGGAGGGAGACCACTGGGACCGACTGAGAAGAGTCAGGCAGGTTGAAGTCGCCCAATAGAAGGAGAGGGGTACCATCTTCCGGTAAGGAGCTTAGAAGCATGTCCAGCTCATCTGTGAAGTGATCGAGCGGACCTGGAGGGCAATAGAGTGTAACAATGGTGAGATTGAAAGGATTAGAGACAGATACTGCATGATATTCGAGAGAGGAGAGTGACAGTTCTGGGAGTGGTTTTAAGTTTGTAGCCCATGAAGGAGATGTCATGAGGCCAGTGCCTCCACCCCGTCTGGAAGGTCAAGGTGTTTGAGTGAAGTTATAGTTTGTAGATAATGCTGCAGGTGTTGATGAGTTATTAGGGGTTATCCAGGTCTCAGTTAGAGCCAGGAGCTGCAGATTTTGACTATGGGCATCAACATAGTCCCCTTAACAACAATTGTGTGTATTGAGCCGTACTGTATTGTACCCATTCTGCAATCTGTTAAATAAAGTGCGGTGATTAATTGAATGAACATTTTATTAACAGATTGCAGAATGGGTACAATACAGTATGGCTCAATACACACAATTGTTAAGGGGATGCAGACCAGAGAAAGACTTTCGTCTTGTCCCTGTGATCTAGTATCACTAAAGTTACAGTGTGGGTTCGAGTCCCTGTGATCTAGTATCACTAAAGTTACAGTGTGGGTTCGTGTCCCTGTGATCTAATATCACTAAAGTTACAGCAATATGTACTGGGAAGTATGTTGGGAATTACAGGAGTATTACTGAATAGAGAGCCTATTAGGATGCTAGATCCAAATGTGAAACACTGTGATTTGCCATATCTTGCTATGCTCGCTCATGCCTGTATTTTTTATGTCCGTTCTATTTTATAATTTTTTTTACTATTTTTAAACTGAATCATTTTAAACTATTTTTACTATTTGTGTTACTGAAAACTGTAAGCGGAGAGCCTATTGGGATGCTAGATCCTAATGTGAAACACTGTGATTCTACCTGTCTATCTTTTTATGCTCGCTTATGCCTGTATTTTTTACTGTTGTGAAGCACTTTGAACTGCTACCTCTGTATGAAAAGTGCTATACAAATAAAGTTATTATTATTATTATTATTATTATTATTATTATTATTATTATTATTATTATTATTATTATTATTATTATTATTATTATTATTATTATTATTATTATTATTATTATTATTATTATTATTATTATTATTATTATTATTATTATTATTGTTATTATTATTATTATTGTTTACATCAGGGTCCCCCATTTTCAATTCATACTGAATTGTAAGTAAGGGTGCAATTAGCACCATGCAATTCATTCTTTGTGGATCTAGCCCACAGTATTTCTGTCACTGGGACTACATTCCCTAAGATCCATAGATGTCCCTAGAATCAGATACCAAGAACATGCAAATGGACCATATTTAAAAAAAAAGTCTGTAAATGTGTATTCTACGTTCTTATGGAATGAATGAGATTGAAAAATATTTAAATAATAGTTATTTTATTTTTTTTATTAATTTTGAGTACATTTTCATAATGCGATAATTTGCTGTGTAATTAATTAATCTAATTAACGCGATAAACTGACAGCCCTACTTTCAATAGGAGCCTTTTGGGGATGACTTGCCATTGGATCGAGGATTGAACTGGAGGAGGAAGTCAGCAGCACTTGCCTGTGCAAGGAATCGAGGCAGACACACAAATTACATTGTTGCTACTAAGATACACAAGAACCATGTGGCTTACAACATTGAAAATAAACAAGGTGAATTCCAGGATGTAGATGGTATTATTTCTCAAGAGACAGATCTCTATCTACCCTGCCACCAGAAGTGTGCATCACACACAATGAATCTGATAGCCTCCAAGGATCTTGTGAAAACGTTGACACAGGGGCCAAGGCGCTAAGTGTACTAAAGTGCAATGGCCAAATGCTCAACCTTATGGAACAAGGCCCACCGATCACCATTGGCTACTGAAGCTGTGGATGGCATTGGGAAATGAGACTGATTGATCCATGTCACTCGCTGGAACTCAGAATATCATGCAGTGCAAAAGGTTGCGTCTTTAAGTGACTGGGGGACATTTGTGAGAGTCTGGAGACTGCTAGGATGCTTTTCACTGAGATTGCCTGCTCGAAATAATATGCTGAGTTATGGAAGCCACTCGCCATCGCTCTTGACCTTCTGCAAGGAGACAAATAAATGCTTCTTTGGAACGCTGATCTCCACACTAATTACTCTGAAGAAGAAGCTATGCGAGAAGAGAGCTGCAACAAGCTTCTTCTCTGATGCCATTAGCCCCATCCAGGCAACAATAGACACACACTTTGCACAGTTTGTCAACAGCAACTATCCCACATTTGTGATGGCTAGAAGAAGCTGAAAGGGAGGAAATGTGTGCAATCTTGGTGTTAGAGGCAACCTACCTGGATCCAGTTGATGATGCTGTGTCTAACGACAGCAGTACACATTCTACACAGTCAGAAGAGGGTGTCTTCAGTTTTGGACCAGGAAACTCCAATGTCTAAAATCAAAAGGGGATCTAGAGGGGACCGGAAGTATCTAGAGGGGACAGGTACTGTAAGAGTCTGGACTCTGGCTCTTCCTTAAATCATGTGGGGGTCTAAATGAATAACAGAGATACTGTCAGGGATTCCGATCATGCTCAGATCCTCTTTGAAAGAGGGGAATCCGTCGCGACAAATAATTTAGTTCTATTTAGATGTGGATTTATTTTATAGTTTAATTAGGCAAAAGTATT
This sequence comes from Notolepis coatsorum, assembly GCF_963971535.1. NCBI lineage: Eukaryota > Metazoa > Chordata > Actinopteri > Aulopiformes > Paralepididae > Notolepis > Notolepis coatsorum. Next base: position 228,455,828 of record NC_140165.1, read on the forward strand.
AATAATAAACAGAGCAGTTGATGCAGAAAGAATAAAAGACAATAGAATATATTCTCAAGCCAGTTAGTCCCTAAGAAGAAATGTCACACAGACTGGTGGGGTCCAGTTAGCTGTCCAACAGTTCACCTCAAGAAGCTCCCGTCTGTTCAGTGAGTCTGTCATATATAGCAAAACGTAGGAGTTCCTGGCCCTCCCTCGACAGAGAGAAAGATAACTCTCAAGTTCGGCCTACAAATGGAATGCTGGTTACCATGGAACCTCAACAGTAGATATGGCATATTGTAGACACTGTTTCATAGTCCTTTTACGATAGATAGATAGATAGATAGATAGATAGATAGATAGATAGATAGATAGATAGATAGATAGATAGATAGATAGATAGATAGATAGATAGATAGATAGATAGATAGATAGATAGATAGATAGATAGATAGATAGATAGATAGATAGATAGATAGATAGATAGATAGATAGATAGATAGATAGATAGATCGATAGATAGATAGATAGATCGATAGATCGATAGATAAATATTATTACAATACACATGTTAGTAATTGGTCCAGTATTAAGGGGGAACCCTTCAGCCTGCAGCTGCAAAATGGGCTGCAATGTAATAACACGGGGCAAACATGCACGTCGAAGTATGTCCACTAAGGCCCCGTTTAGACGGAAACGCTAGCAGGTGAATCCGCAAAAATATTTTTTCGGATGTGCCTTTCGTTTATATGGAAACGGCATTTTTACGGGGTGAAACCGCAAAAAAGTGAGACTACCTTCCAGGGTGGAATTCCTAGAAACGATAAACCTTTGCGCTCTCATCTAAACTGTCAAACCGCATAAAACAATGACGAAAGGGTTGTCAAGGCTCTCGTCGCGTGTACTGCTTACATCACAGGCATGCGTCAGTAGCCTAGAAGCGTAAACAAAGCATGTCTGATTCTATCCATGGCGATCACCTGAAGGCTACATTGGCAGTACTTTTAAATACACAAGAATCTGTCCCGCGGCGTGACTATCCACTGTCTGTGAGTGACTCTGCTTTGGTCCAATCACATTCCCCACCCACAGTCTGCGAATCAGAGGCAGAGTAGGGTGGGTCTTCACAGCACGTCATGTGACATATGCGCCAATCGTGTGACAGCGGGGCTCAGTCGTCTGGAGTCGTTACAGCCTCGTCTGCACGGAGAATTCCATCCCAAAACGATAGTCTAAACGCAAAATTAAAAGTGAAACCGTAAGACGACTTTTGCGGTTTCTGTTCAGACTCTCTCCATCTAAACGTAGCCTAAAAGAGCAGACTATTATAATATAAAAGTATTTGAAGACGATTTTTTTTTTTTTTTTTTTTTACCCTCTTTTTCTCCACGTGATTTAAAAAAATTTCTCCCCATCCCAATTTTAGTCGTTATTCCAATTCCCCCCCTCCCCTACCTGGTTGTTGTGCGCATGTTCCTCCTACTGGTCGGTACAAGGGAACCCTGAAGTCCACCACATGCTTCCTCTGACACATGTGGAGACAGCCAATGGCTCTTTTTTTCACCTGGCAGCAAGGACTCTCATTGGTGAAGCGTAACGCGTGGGATGTCACGCTGCCCTCACCATTTCCTGCCTTTCGCTGAGCAGGCGCCCAGACCTGACCTGTAGGCGTTGCTGTCCACAACACCAGATTACCACCCACAACTTCCCTCCCCCTAACTCAGCCAAACGAGTTAGTATGACGACCGGCCCAAGCCGCAGGGCAATGCTGACTCCGGGAGTCGAGACCGCAGCCTCTTGCATTGGTGACAAGCACAATCTCCGCTACGCCACCCGACCACCCGTGAAGACTATTTCTACAGTCTGGCTCAAACTAAAATCTCACTCTGAAACGTGTTGAGTTGTTGCAGGACGAGTACAGTGGAAACCAAGAAAATGTCGAGCCACACTTTCAGTTTTCATAGACTATAAGCCACAAGCACAGTTTTCATAGACTAACTTTATTGGATAGGGACACGCTGAACGTGTGGCTAGCTACGCTACAAATGGATGAAGATACTACGCCTTGCAGACCATTAGGTCTGTAGCAATAATTTTTACGTTGATGACTACTGCCAGTCCAAGAGAAGAAACCCTGCATCTAAGTACCTTGTCATGAAACAAAATGCTGCTGAGAGACCTACCCTGAGAGACAGAGTGGATGTAATGTTATTAATAGTGCTGTCAGGCGATTAAAAAAAATAATCGAATTAATTACAGGATTTGTAATTAATTAATCTAATTAATCGCATTTTAATCGCATAACCATTTTATGCCTGATATTCTATATTCTATAATCATATTTCAAATTGCATGTGTCCAGATGGCAGAATTCAGTACTGTATCTACAAAACCTTCTGTTTAATCATCTTCCATCTATTAATTTGCTTAGATTTTTCAGGTCTGGTCAATTTGAGCATGGTGTTATTCACAGTCAAAGATAAAAAAAAATGTTATTGATATTCTCATTTGGTTCATTACAATTGACTCAAAATAAGATTTTCATTCAATCAATCACCGCACAGATTGATTGATTGAATGAAAATGTTATTAACAGATTGCAGAATGGGTACAATACAGTACGGCTCAATACACACAATTGTTAATCAGTCATTGCCGGGAGATGGGTTAAAGAGAGGAGATGGACAGATGGACTACAAACACTACAAAATGAACGACAGATGACCAGCAAGACCAGATTGTGAAGAAGACCAACGGCAAAGATCGACCACCAATTTTTATTAAAAAAATTTACAAATTCAATTTATGACAAATGGACTATAATTCGTTTACTAAGTTTTTGGACTATTATTTCTTGTATTATTTCTATTGTTAAACATTCTTTCTTTATTTCCTTTCTTTATTATCTTTCCCGGTATTATTCTTAGTATTATTAACTTGATTGGTAGTTCCTTCTGTTTATTTTTTATTATTATTATTTCTGTTATTATGAATTTTAGAAATTACTCTTCTGATTAATATTAATTTTCATTTAAAAAATGTCTAGGAAAACTGAATATAAATGTCATCTTACTATTGATAGGTTACATACATTGAAAGATATTAATGGTTTAATTTAGTTAAGCTAAATATAGGAATAACTTAAAAATAACGGTAACCAATATGGAAAAATACAAATTAGGATATGAGATTAAAACATAAATAATTCTGCTTGTGTGGATCCTATTGATCCACAAGAGAGGAATGTAGTAACAATTTATGTTCATATGGCCAATAGATTTGATATTATAGTGTATTTTTGACTGATTAGTAATAGTTATTTCAACAGTATCATAGCATTGTTCAGAATGGCTAAGTTGACCACGGTTTGGCTTGACCTTGTAAACCTGATTGAATTGACACACACACACACACTAGCTCACCCCCACCCAGGAACCCGTTTTGTTGTATACCTGATTAACGAGACACACACACACACACACACACACACACACACACACACACACACACACACACACACACACACACACACACACACACACACACACACACACACACACACACACACACACACACACACACACACACACACACACACACACACACACACACACACACACACAGAAACCCAGGGTGGGGCCCTGACCCACCCCTGATCACAAGACCATTGTTGTTAAAACCTGTTTATCAAAGAAACCTTTGTAATACATGTGATTTGGAGCAGCTAATTTTTGATGAGAATAGGGGTCAACAATTTAGATATAAGAACCTGGTTTGACCATTGTAAGGGACTCAGTCTAGTCGAGGCTGGGTCATGGATGAACGTTTTGTTACTATGCTGTGGAAACCTATGCTTGTATGCTGCATTAAATCACCTTTTTCACCAACTGAGCCATTGCCTCTGAAAACCATCTCCAGTCTGAATTCTTCTTGAAACCAGCGCTCACACTCAGAGAATCTACTTCAAAGGGTTAACCATTATGTCGTGTGGCAGTGAAAGGGTTAACCATTCTGTAGTGTCGCAGTGAAAGGCTTAACCATTCTGTAGTGTGGTAGTGAAAGGGTTAACCATTATGTAGTGTGGTAGTGAAAGGGTTAACCAGTCTGTAGTGTGGTAGTGAAATGGTTAATCATTCTGCAGTGTGGTAGTGAAAGGGTTAACCATTCTGTAGTGTGGTTTGATTGATTGATTGAAAACTTTATTAACAGATAGCAGAATGGGTACAATACAGTACGGCTCAATACAAACAATTGTTAAGAGGATGCAGACCAGAAAAATACTTTATTCTTGTTTACATCTGGGTCCCCCATTTTCAATTCATCAAGACATTTATGACATACATGACATACAGATATACAGTACTGTTTCATCAAGAACATTTATGACATACAAGACATACAGTATACAGTGACGCAGAAACTGGGGTTGCTTAGGGTGCTGCAGCACCCCCACCTGTTGGCAGGGAGTTGTAACTGCATCTAAACAAAGTAATTTAGAAGCTGTACCGGGCTGCACCGGGCAGAAAATATCATTGATGCCAAGACGAAACGTCGCATTTTTCTGCATTAAGGTAAGACAATGGTTAATCTATTATTGGATGCCTTCATTTGAACACTTAATTTGCACTATATATTAAAAGAGTGGGGCTCGGCTCGCATAGCCTAGTGGGTGTGTGTATATTGACAAAAAAGGTAAAACATTGCGCGCTGCACACGTCATTACCTCCCCTTCAGCGCACCCGCCGCCTATGACGTTATTATATCACTTATCTCCGCACCCCCAACTCTGACTGACTTCCCATGTCCCTGACAGTATATAAACAATATACAGTACTGTTTAAGAGAAAAATATATACATTCCAAGGGGAAGAAACTCTACTGTACATTGGAGGGAGTTGGGGGTTTGGACATTTACCGGTTCCAGTTTCTAATTGCAGCCACCCATAGTTACTCTTTGAGAGCGGTTTTGAAGGAGGGTAGGGATTCATATTATTTTACGGCTATGGGTAGGGCGTTCCACATTGTTGTGGCATAATTGTGAAAGGTGTTTAGTCCCTTGTTTGAGCCGAATCTGGGTTGAACAAGATTTGTGGAACTCCCGCTGGTGTTGTGGAATTCACTGACCTTTGGGAAGTATTTCGACATGTACATGGGTATCTTAGTGGTGTAGTGTATCTTGTAGACCAGGCCCATTGCAAGTTGCTGTACTCTGTCGTCTACTCTAAGCCATCCTAGGTTGTCAAAATGGGCAGGGGTAAGGTGGGTTTCAGGAGTAAGATCAAGCAGTAGCCTGATCAGTTTGTTTTGTGATGTTTGTAGTCTTGTTTTTAGGGCCTTTGAGGTGCTTTGGTACCATTACAACCAAGCATATATGACTTGTCCTAAGCCCTAAGGCCTCAACAGTCACAGGAAATATGGATCGTTTTCCCAGTAGGCCTTGGTTGTAAAGTGGTGGACAACAAGAAGTCGGACACGTTTTTACCAAAAATAACAATATTTATTTAACAACTATTCTAAAGGACAAAAGTGGAGAGCTGGGTGCTCCAGACTCCATGGTTTAGGATACAACTAAAAGAAATAGTTTACAAGCAGCAAAAAAGACAAGAGCAAATGGTCCAAAAATGGTGAGAGCACAGGTGAGAGAGCACACACACAGCAGTGACGAGCTCCTGGTCTGTTTAATAGGGCGTGGAGCCTCGTCACCACACCTGTGTTTAATTACATGAAAGCAACCATGTTAATTACAAGAAAGAACAGTGTGTCAATCACAACTCACCACTTAGTGACACCACACTCAAACCATAATGTGAATGTATCACCAAAAGACAGTACCCTCCACCATGTGAAAGTACACATAACAGGTACCATTATGTGCATGCATAGTCGTAGTACCCGTAGTGCTCCTGTTAGAGTCTTTAAGGTATTCTTGTTTACCAGAGAGGAGATCCGGTACAAGAATCTTGTTCGTTGGTTGACTTTTTTGATTACATTGGTTGCCATTTTGTCACAGGAAAGATTTGCCTCTAGGATGGAACCCAGGTATAGGTAATTTCATCTTTCCTTATCACAATATTGTTTCCCACTGTAACAGAGAAGCCATTGGCCTTGCTGAGTTTGTTATTTGATCCAAAGAGAATGGACTCTGTTTTACCCAGGTGTAATGATATTTTGTTATCAGCGAGCCAGGTGCAGATTCTGCCGAGTTCAGAGCTGAGGGCTTTTTCAACCTGCAACTTGTTCTTGTCAGAGACCAGCAGGGCTGAGTCATCCACGAACAGGAACAAGTTGCAGTCACAAGCTGATGATGTAATTTGCATAAATTAGGAACAGTAACGGTCCTAGTATGCTTCCTTGTGGAACACCACAGCTCACTGGGAGTGGGGGGAGGGGGCATTGTACCATTCACCTCCATCATATGTTCTCTCCCCTCCAGGTAGGATTGCATCCAGTTCACTGATGAACTACTGGTAGTGAAATGGTAAACCATTCTGTAGTGTGGTAGTGAAAGGGTTAACCATGTGGTCGTGTGGTAGTGAACGGGTTAACCATTATGCAGCGTGGTAGTGAAAGGGTTAACCATTCAGTAATGTGGCAGTGAAAGGGTTAAGAAAGCTCTGTTTGACTTCACTTCTCTGGGCAGTTCTCCATCATCAGGCCGACATCTATCTCTGAAGACAGAGGGCGTTGCAGTTCTCAGAAGTTTTTGGTCCGTTTGTCGCGTCAGAGTTTTTAAAGTAAAGCAGACGAGGCGTTCCGCTGCACGAAGGCTCTATGAGCAGGATAACTCAATATAGTTTCCTCTGAGAAACCGGTTTCGGAGAACCATAACAGATGAAACGGTAAACACATTCGGTGACGGCACACCTTGACAGACAAAAACACATAATTCGTTGACAGACGCACCTGACCAGACACAGATGAAAACATATTAGGTGATGGCACACTTTACAACCGATTAACACATTTGGTGACAGCAGACAAGACACAGATTAAAACGTAATCACCAGCTGCATATTGACAACATTATGCATGTCCTTTGCAAAGGAAATCCACTTCACGTCACTGTATTTCCCGACTCAAAAATGCTTCAAACTACCCAATTATAGCATCAAATACTGGTTGAAATACTATATTGAAGTGACTGCGGCTTCAGCTGCATTTAGTGAGAAACTGTCGTCATCAAATATGTCGGTTGCAAATAACCATTCCCAGCAATACAATTAGCAATGTTCCTCCGATGCTGGTGTACCGTTCTAGTTCCTCTTCATGGTTGGGACAGAGCTGCTAGCTGTCTTTGCTAGCTCCAGCTTTTCTAGAAGGTTCCTCTTCCTGGTTGGGACAGGGCTGCTAGCTGTCTTCACCATAGATATATATAGTCTTCACTAGCTCCAGCTTTTCTAGAAGGTTCCTCTTCCTGGTTGGGACAGGGCTGCTAGCTCTCTTCACTAGCTCCAGCTTTTCTAGAAGGTTCCTCTTCCTGGTTGGAACAGAGCTGCTAGCTGTCTTTGCTGGCTCCAGCTTTTCTTGAAAGGTCCTTCTCCTAAAAGGCTTTTCCAGTAAATCAAGTTTCAAGTTCAAGTTCAAGTTTCAAGGTTGTTTATTATTTGTCATAATAAAATACAAAATACTTTATGATGAAATGCTTGTTTCTGTATGAGCCCCTGAGAGTGTGCTACATACAGTAAAAAAAGTAAGTAAAAAAAAAAAAGTTATTAAGAAGTAAGTAAAAGAATGTTCAGTCAATATACATAATATACAATATACAATACAGAGTAACATGAGTAACAGTGAGGTACAATGCATAAATGAGATGAGGTACAAAACTTAGGGTACGGTGCAAATGAGGTATGTAGTGCAAATCTCTTTAATAATAGATACATATAAAGTGTGTTAAAGTGTCTAAAGTGTCTAAATCCGTAAATAGTCTATAGTTTATAGCTTATTTATACAGTTAGCATAGGATAGTATGTATAGATAGAATATAGTATTATGTTTCGTTTTATAGTTTTAGTTTATAGTTTATTTATATCTTATTTAGTTTATAGTTATAGTTTATATTCATATAATATATGTTGTGTACTATGTTTACAAATCTACTATGGTTGAGGAGCCGGCAAAAACAAGCCTCTCATGTTATTCTGAATGTATGTACATTTAAAAAACTGTCACAATAAAAAAATCTGAATCTGAAACTGAACCACATCCATTTCTGCTCACCCTACCATCATTGTGCATTCAAAAGAAACAACAAGACTAAATACAAATGTACTATACATACTAATAAACTGATGTGAACAAACTTTGTAAAATGTATAAAAATATAGGCTATATTAAATAATAAAAAATATAATTGTCTGATTCTGACAATCTAGGCCTGCAGAGAAGGCTTTGCTGGCCCTGGTTGCCCACCTCTGTATTTAATTGAACCTGGTAAGCATTTTTACTACAAAACCATAAATAAATTGTATTTCATTAACCCACAATGGTATAATGGCACAGAGATAGCAGATTATGCAATACATGATCTAACAAGGAGCACGGACAGCTGACTGTACATACCACTGCCCTATAGACAAGCATTCTTGATTTGCAAAAAAACAAGGCAGATACTGCTGCAATCTCTCTGCCACTCTCTGGCTATAAACCCCTGTTTTCCAATGCGCCACCGCGCAAGAGTAAGATAGTTTTTACTTTGGTGCTCGTTAAAATAACTGAGCCAGAGAAGTTAGTTTTAGCCTGAAGCACCGGAGTGTCGTTCCATAGAAAACAATGAAAACCTGCGTGCAAGAAATTCAGGAAAGAAGCATTGTCTTTAGCAAGGAAAGCCTCGTCTTTAGCAGGGAAAAGCCTCCTCAAAAAACACTTCAGATGATCCTGGAATAAAGCAAGCCTAATGATAACATTGTGAACATGTGCATTCTAATGTAGATCTAAACTGGCATTTAAAAAAACAGACAACACACACACGCCCCCCCCCCCCCCCCCCCCCCCCCCCCCCCCCCACAGACCCCTCAATGGCCCCCTTTCCACTATTTCCTAAACAAAAAACTCGCTGAACGCCCCCCGGGGGGCAGTACC
>NC_140165.1:228469887-228542387 GCF_963971535.1 Notolepis coatsorum
GAGCCCGGTTGGGTACCTTCCGGCAGGGCAGTGGCGGTGTCACCGACTACGTGCTGGAGTTCAGACTGGCGGCAACGGAGAGCGGTTGGAATCAAGCACTTCGTCTCACCTTCATGAGGGGGCTCAACGACGCTGTCAGGGACCAGCTTGCGACCCGTGAGGAACCTGAGTCCCTCATTGACGGACGCCTCCAGGAGAGAGGACGTGAGAGAATCCGACAGGGACCTCCAGAGGTACTCCAGACCCCCCGTACTTGTGACGGTACTGCGGGGCGCCCTGCTCCCAACACGACTGGTGGCTCTTTTCCCTCCCGTTCGGTGCCCGGGGAGGAACCCATGCAGCTGGGACGTTCTCATCTTAGCCAAGCTGAACGGGAGGCGAGGTTCAGGTCCGGCCTTTGCCTCTACTGCGGTCGGGATGGACACCGTATCGCCAACTGCCCCACCCGGCCAAAAGACCAGGCTCGCCGGGACCCCGGGAGATCCTGGTGAGCCGTTTTTCTCGTTCCCAGAGCCGTGCACCACCTAGCCGTCTGATGAGCGTCACCCTGGCCTGGGCGGACCAACGGGCCACGGTGGAGGCACTCATTGACTCGGGGGCTGACGAGAGTTTCCTAGACTTCGAGTTTGCTACCCGGGCCAACATTCCACTTGAGGACCTAGTGAGGCCATTGGAGGTATTCGCATTGGACCAACACCGCCTGGCTGACATCACTCAATGCACCTGCCCTGTCCTGCTCACCATTGCTGGTAACCACGTTGAGAGACTCCAGTTTTTTATCACCAGATCCCCTCTTGTCCCAGTAGTCCTTGGCCGGCCTTGGCTCGCGCTGCACGAGCCCCACATCGCCTGGTCCTCCGGTACCATCAGGGGGTGGAGCTCCTCCTGTCATGCCCAGTGTCTTCAGGCGGCGTCCTGTCCCTCGCCCCGGAGATCCGTCTCCAGACCTCTCGACCATACCCCCCGAGTAACACGACCTCATGGAGGTTTTCAGTAAGTCCAGGGCTCAGGCCCTTCCGCCTCACCGGCCTTACGACTGTGCCATCGACCTCCGCTCAGGGGCTCCCCTTCCCGGCAGCCGCCTCTACAGTCTGACCGTCCCTGAGAAGGCAGCGATGGATCAATACATCTCTGAGTCCTTGGAAGCAGGACTCATTCGGCCTTCCTCCTCTCCTGTGGCGGCCGGCTTCTTCTTTGTTGGGAAGAAGGACGGAGACCTTTGACCCTGCATCGACTATCGCCAGCTCAACAAGATCACCATTAAGAACAAGTACCCTCTTCCTCTCATGAACTCCACCTTCGAGCCTCTCACCCAGGCTACCGTCTTTACCAAGCTGGACCTCCGGAGTGCCTACCATCTAGTCCGTATCCGAGAGGGCGATGAGTGGAAGACCGCCTTCAAGACTCCCAGGGGCCACTACGAGTACCTGGTTATGCCGTTCGGCCTCACCAACGCTCCGGCGGTATTCCAGGTGCTCATGAACGACGTCCTTCGTGACATGCTGGAGGTGTTTGTGGTAGTATACCTAGACGACATCCTCATCTTCTCCAAGACCCTCGAGGAACACATCCAGCATGTCCGCCGTGTGCTGGAGCGCCTCCTCCACAATCGGCTCTTCGTCAAGGCGGAGAAGTGCCGATTCCACTCCGACTCCGTCGATTACCTGGGCTTCATCATGGAGAGAGGCTTGACCCGAGCTGATCCTCGCAAGATCCGGGCCGTGGAGGAGTGGCCGGAACCCACCTCTCGGAAGGAGTTACAGAGCTTCCTCGGGTTCGCCAACTTCTACCGAAGGTTCATCCGGAACTACAGTCACGTGGCGGAACCGCTTACCAGGCTGACCTCTCCCGCCCTGCCGTTCGACTGGTCCCCAGCGGCGTGTGCTGCGTTCCGCTCCCTCAAGAAGAGGTTCACTTCCGCCCCGATATTGCTCCATCCAGACCCCAAGAGACAGTTCATCGTAGAGGTGGACGCCTCGGATACTGGACTGGGAGCTATCTTATCCCAGCGGTCGGCAACAGACCAGAAGGTACATCCGTGCGCCTTCTACTCGCGTCGTTTCCTCCCTGCCGAGAGGAACTATGACATCGGCAATCGGGAGCTGCTGGCGGTTGTGGCTGCCTTGGAGGAGTGGCGTCATTGGCTAGAGGGGGCCGAGGAGCCATTTACCATTTGGACGGACCACAAGAACCTGACGTACATCCGTGCTTCCAAGCGCCTCAATGGCCGGCAGGCAAGATGGGCCAGCTTCCTCAGTCGGTTCGACTTCTCGCTGACGTTTCGCCCTGGTTCCCGCAACACGAAGGCCGACTCCCTGTCCCGGTTACACTCCAAGGGGGCTCCAACCACTGAGGACCCGACTCCCATCCTCCCTGAGGCCAGGGTGGTAGGAGTAGTCACCTTGGGCATCGAGGGGGTGGTAAGGCGTGCCCTACGCTTCCATCGCGCTCCAGGCAATGTACCGGTTCATCGTCTCTTCGTCCCCGACTCGGTCCGGTCCCGGGTCCTCCAGTGGGGCCATACCAGCCGGTTCGCCTGCCACCCAGGCGTTCATCGCACGTTCTCCTTCCTGGCTCGTCGGTTCTGGTGGCTCACCATGAGGAACGACGTCAAGGAGTTCGTACTGGCCTGCGCAGTCTGCGCCCGCAGCAAGGCCTCCCACCAGGCACCCTCCGGGCTATTGCAGCCGCTTCCCATTCCGAGCCGTCCTTGGTCACATGTGGCGCTGGACTTCGTCACAGGTCTTCCTTCTTCCCAGGGGAACACGTGCCTACTGACCGTGGTGGATCGGTTCAGCAAGGGGGTTCACCTCGTGGCCCTTCCCAAGCTTCCCTCGGCGGCCGAGACGGCGGACCTCCTGACACGCCACGTGTTTCGCCTCCATGGTTTTCCCCAGGACGTCGTCTCGGACCGGGGGCCCCAGTTCACTTCCCAGGTATGGCGGGCTTTTTGCAAGGGATTGGGGGCAACGGTCAGTCTTTCCTCTGGTTATCATTCCCAGACTAACGGACAAACGGAGAGGATGAAACAGAGTGTGGAGTCGGCTCTTCGGTGTGTGGCTGCCGAGAGACCAGCTTCTTGGAGCCGTTTCCTTCCCTGGGTCGAGTACTCCATCAACTCCATGGTCAGTTCCGCCACCGGCCTCTCACCCTTTGAGGTATCCCTGGGCTACCAACCCCCTCTTTTCCCTGCACAGGAGTCGGAGGTGGCAGTTCCCTCCGTACAGGACCACCTCGACCGGTGCCGTCGGGTCTGGGAGATCACCAGGACCGCGTTGCTCCGGTCATCGGAGCGCGCCAGTCTTGGGGCTGACCGGCGCCGGGTACCTGCGCCGACGTACCACCCTGGGCAGAGGGTGTGGCTTTCCGCAAGGGACCTTCCAATTCGGTCCTCGGCCAAGAAGCTTAACCCCCGGTTCGTCGGTCCTTTTGAGGTTCTGAAGGTACTCTGTCCGGCGGCGGTGAGTCTTAAGCTTCCTGCGTCCATGCACATTCACCCCGTTTTCCATGTGTCCCGGGTTAAGCCTGTCTCTCTCAGTCCCCTGATGCCTCCTGCTCCGGACCCGCCTCCTCCCGAGATGGTGGACGGTCACCCCCAGTGGCAGGTCCGCCGGTTGATGGCCGTTCGACGGCGGGGTCGAGGTTTCCAGTACCTGGTGGACTGGGAGGGGTACGGTCCGGAGGAACGGAGCTGGGTCTCCCGCCAGCTCATCATGGATCCCGGCCTGATCACCGACTTCCATCATGCCCATCCGGGCGAGCCGGGTCGGGCTGGTCGCCGGGTGGCTCCCGTGGAGGGGGGGGTACTGTGAGGTTTTGGTCCGCTCCCTGCCACACGCTCCGTTCCTTTAAGGTACTATGTGATTAATGCGTGCCGTGTTGATTGGTGCTTTCCCCGCCACACGCTTTTGAAGCAAGTATCAATCTCATCCCGCAGCTGTCACAGCTTGTAATCAGCGCCCCTGTAGGCTTTATATGCTCAGACCCCCTTACTATCGATGTTGGGTCGTTTTGAATTACACCTGCATATACCTGCCTTCCCCGTCGCTGTTGCTGTCTTTTGCTCTCCAGGATCTTTTGTGGAGAACTGCTGTGGAGAACCTGGTTCCCCGTTCGGAGCTACGCCTCGTAATCTGCCCGCTTCTCGCGTTGCGCTCTGGTGAGTTTTTGGAAACTATCTTTTGGATTATCAGTTTTTTGTGTGTTTGGTGAACACCGAAGAGATCCCGTTTTTGTTTGTACTGGACTCACCTAATTTTTGTGTTAGATTAACACTGAAGATACCGTATTGTTTTTTCTCTGGACTCTGCTAACTTGTGTGTGGTACACCGAAGATCAAGTCACTTGGATTTATACTGGATCAGTCACCTCTCTGCCTCTGTGTGTGCGCTGGGCTAACTCTGATTTCTCTCTCTCTCCGTTTCCACCGGGAGTGAAAGCTGGGAGGATCTGCAGAGCCGCTTCAAACGTCACAAGCCAATTCCTCACCACTACCTACTGGGAGTATCTGTAGAGCCGCAACAATCTTCACATGCCAGATTCCCCGTTTGTTCGATTGCTCTACTTCATTCCATCTTGTGACTCTGTAAATAAATATACGCCCTTGCTTTGGCTAACTCTGAACTTCCTCTCTGTGCCGTTGCGTTTGAGGTCGGTTACAAACCCTAACAGTCTTCCTCTCTCCCTCTTTCTTCAACCTCTTCTCTCTCATCTGCCTTTCCTCTCTTTCTTCAACCTCCTCTCTCTCATCTGTCTTCCTCTCCCTCTTTCTTCAACCTCTTCTCTCTCATCTGTCCTTCCTCTCTTTCTTCTACCTCCTCTCGCGCATCTGTCCTTCCTCTATTCTTTCAACCTCTCTCACACCTGTCCTTCCACTCTTTCTTCAACCTCCTCTCTCTCATCGGTCTTCCTCTCTCCCTCTTTCTTCAACCTCCTCTCTCTCATATGTCCTTCCTCAACAACAGGGAGCAATTCCAGACAATACAATTACAGATCACAAGATTGAAATAAATAGAAATCACAGTGGGATCACAATCTGTGAAGGCACATCAAATACAAAAAACAAACACTTGAAATCGACTCAGAATTGTCTGTTTTATTTAAATATGCACAGCAGAACTTTGTTTATACTTCAAAATGATGATCTTTAGACTTGGTCCCCAAGATGAATGGAAGCAAATGAGGAGCTTGCCACCTGGGAGGTCTGGTGGTGTTGACAGATGACTACAGCGACAGCAGTGGTCGCTAGCTTACTAGTAGATGCACTTACATACTGTAGAGGTAAGACTGCTGAAACTTGACAAGTAGTGTCCCTTGGTACATTCCCACTCTGTCCCTGAACGAGCCAGTCTCAGCACTCCTGTCTCATCTGTCTGTCATCATGTTTTCAATATTGCTTTAGCTTGCTTCCATGCTTGCTAGCTCTGTCTGTCTCACTCGCTCTCTGTCTCACTCACTCTATCTGTCTCACTCACTCTATCTGTCTCACTCTCTCTATCTGTCTCACTCGTTCTATCTGTCTCACCCGCTTTCTCGCTCTGTCTGTCTCTTCCCATCATTTTCAATGTCTCTCTCTCTCTCTCTCTCTCTCTCTCTCTCTCTCTCTCTCTCTCTCTCTCTCTCTCTCTCTCTCTCTCTTACACACTCACACACAGCAAAGAGTTATTCTATACATCTAGAAACTGTGGTCATTCTTAAATAAAAATCTGACCTTAAAGCTAAATCAAATCAAATCATATGTATTTGTAAAGCCTGAAATCACAAGGTAATGCCCCATGGGCTGTACAAATCTTCTTTAACTCAATCAGCGCCGGAGCGATATGTGTGATGTGTTGTTAAAAGGCAGACACTATAAAGTATAGGAATACGTGGCGGTGTTTGCAGGGCTATAACTATATTCTATATTATAGCTATGGATACAATACTATGGCCCATTTGACATCACCTATCTATCGTTCAATATGTGAAAAAGGGGTTAGTTTCTGATTATTTGATTGTCAGTAACGGCATTCGTATTTAACACTAAAAAGTTTAAAACGCTTATCAGCCCGATTGGTATAAAAGCATTGCAGGATCAAGCTAAAATTGACGTCAGTTTGGGCTTACCTGTGATCGGGAGTATTCCAAAAATGATATTCCAATTGTTTGATTGCCATCTGGTACATCCAATGTCCATTTGCTCCACAGCATAATCCACCACAACATATGGATCAGTGATATTTGACGTGCTTCAATGAAACCGAGAGAACTGTTCGCCTCGGCCGACAAGGACAAATTCAACCTGAGACATGTGGCCGTCCCACAGGCCAAGATACAAGGTTACAAAGGGTGCTCGGTACTGCCACCTGGGTGGATGCGGCCGGTATTGCACTTTGGCATTCTCAGGATGATTCCCCATGTTAACCCAGATATCGGTGTGCCTGTAATGAATGGAAATATCGAATAAAACAGGCGAATACTTGGTATGTACATATATGTGTAAAAAAACACATATATGTACATGCAATAGCAACTGAGGTACATAAGAACATTTTTGAAAGATTTAAATAGAATAGAGCTAAGAACAACAACAACAAAATAAAAAGCATAGGGAAACGAGCGCTGGTATGAAAATAAGATAACGGCTAAGAATAAGATGGCCTCAGGCCAAGAAGCACCCTTCACAAGCAGCGCCACTGGACTTAAAACAGTGACAGAGTTTCTAACGTGAATGCGCATGAAGCACATCTCCATAGTTAGTGGTGAGGATGAGGATGAGGATGAGGAATGCTAACGAGGAATGGAAATTGATGAAGCAAATTTGTTTGGGGCCCGAAATCGATCAGTTAGCTAAAGTAAACGGAGAAGCAGCAAACAATGTTTTAATTAGAGCTCAAAGGTAACATTTAGTAATGTGTAAAAACTTAATTAATACATTTGACCACTAAGCAGCTGATTCCACACCAATCAAGTGTAAAGTAGGCTGGTTGATATTAACGACAAAAAGCGCTTGTCTTCATTCATTCTTCACAAATCCAGCAAGTCAGCTATGTCATAACACAAAAAGTGAAACCCCGGCAAATCAACAACATTAGCTTCTCTGTACTTCCTCAAAATCTGAGCCGTCTGTGTAATGCAACTGTCTTTCTGTCATCCAGGAAATTCTACATGTCCAGCGAATCTCTCAGCGCACACTCAGCAAGATCGTGTACATCTTTTATTTGTGTGTATTTTGTGTGGGTGAAATACATTTTGGGTGAATCATTTAGGTGGAAAAAGAGAAAGTTAACCAGCTCTGGGGACAACCTGATGTCACGCCCATGCGTGAAATATGTCTGCTGGTCCAATACAGGATAGTGTGTCAGTGTCACGATAAACGGTTATGGTGAGTGAAAAAGACACCCAGGTATGAATGTATAGTTAAGGTGCACTACCAGCAGGGAGCATTAACCCCCAAAACAAAAACTAAAAAACTCTACAACTGGGGCTTTAACCACTATACTACCAGCCATGCTATAGTTAAGGTTAGGGTTAACGTTAGTTTTAATGTTTGCTAAACAATTATGGTTAGTTCAAGGTAACAGTATGGTTAAGGTTAGGGTTATGGTTTGGATGAGGCTGTCGGAAAAGTGTAGTAGTGTCGAGGGTCATTTTCAAACCTTTATTTAACCTCTTAAGCATCCGACGGGCTGTCACGCACGCATGCGCACGTCGCTGCACTTTGCCCTCGTCCGCCGGCTCCGGGCTGCATTTTTGCAGATCAACCAATACATTGTTGAAAAGTTTAATTAGCCGCCTTTCGATCGTCACTCTAATCGACCTATTTGTCTTGTAGTTACAAGACAAAACATCTGACAAGCGTCATTTGACAAGCCATGCTGACCATGTTCAGTTTGGCCGGGTCCTGAACGGACTAGTCACCTCTGATGGCGAAAATGATTGACCACCTTTGTAGCCAATGAAATTCTGGAGCCATGGGTGTCCCACAAGAGGGCTGATTCCAACATGAAAGACAAAGAATAAGCCGTGGAAGTTCTTTGTTTTGACTAGAGCCTCAGAATCAATGGAAGCGGATGGCCAGTGTGGATAATCATGGCGAATTAACGCCGGAACACACATTACAAAAACCTTTTTAAAACACACATTTTCCGTGTGATTGTTTTTTTGTATTTTATTTTTTTATTCTTTTTTAAACAAACACATAAACAAACATGACAACACACGATAAGATACACAAGCATTAGTTGACAGTGCACATCCAATGAAATCACATTTTGGTTAATTGTCATATATAGGATATACCCTTAATACCTGTTATCTAAAAACCTACACACATATGCTCCAGCTCGTACCCCCCCCCCTCCCGGACCCCCCATTGGATAATCCATCCATTTTCCCTCGATCCTAACCAGACATTACCATTATGCTAGCTTTTATTTTCTCCACCACTTCTAACCACAATGTCATTTTGGATTCATTGAGACCAGGCCACGTGAGCGGATCGGCGCGGCCGAGAAATCCGCTCTTCGCTCTTTAAAGCTTGGTCCGCTCCGCTAATCGCTCATGTTGACCCCGCCCCCAAGTCGCTCTCCGCTCGCTCCCCGCTCACCTTGAATCGAGCGCTCCCCACTCCCCGCGCCAGATCGCTCAGCAGTTTTTTTTTTTTTTTTTTTTTTGGAGCATGGTGTAAATTAGCTCAAACTACAACAGTCTACACCCCCTGGGCCCCTTAACAATTGTTTGTATTGAGCCGCATTGTAATTGTAGCCATTCTGCAATGTTAAATAACGTTGTTTATCCATTCACTAGTTCTATTAAGCGATGATAGGCTAGCCGAGCCACAATGCTATGGTCGCTGCCATTAACGTTAGCATGTAAGCTAACGTCAACAACAATGGCGTCGATACTTTTTTCTAACTGGAGTGAGTGTGGGCGTCTCTACAGTGACAAAGCCTGAACAGGCTAGCCTATCACAGGTTCACCCTTCTCATTGGTTGAAAATGGCCTTCATGTTTGTACATCGCCATCTGTTGCTTTGGCATTGTACTGCATGTATATATTACATCAGTGTTAAACCACTGTGAGCGGCCTGGAGTGGATTGGAGCGGAGGAGAACTCTCGCTCCGGACGTCGCGCCGACTCATTTTAAAACCCACTCCTCGCTCACGTCAAAACCGGCCGCTCCGCGCCCCGCGCCGCTCACGCTCCGATCCGCTCACATGCACTGATTGAGACCCAAAATTCTTGCTGTAGATATTTCTTGATAGATCACATCGAGATATGTAATAATCCAGACCTTTCGGCAATTTTTTTCCAGTTGGAACCATCGTGATACTATCAACTTTTTAGCCACTGTGATACCCGATAAAACCAATCTCTTTAGCTGTGGATGTACTGCACACTCAAAAACATCATTCAGCAGTAATACAGAGGGGTGTACAGGTATATTCCAAGTTATGAGATTTGATAATTGCTGGGTCACCTCTTTCCAGAATATCTTAACTGGTGGGCAGTCCCAGTACATGTGCATAAATGTCCCCTCGTCCCCATTTGTACATAAAGAGCATTTGGAGTCTTGTATAAGACCAATTTTTTTCAGTCTTATAGGAGTCAAGTATGTCCTGTGAATATAGTTAAGATTGATTTGTTGATGGTCCGGGTTCCTTGATGCGAGTCGAACATTTGCCCAGGCTTCTTGCCAATCAAAATCACTTTCCAGGTCTGGTATATCCCTCCTCCAGACGGAGTCTAGGTGGAGGGTTTCATATGAGGACGTTAGTAATTGATGATAACAATCTGAAACAAAACCTCTTGATGTCTCTCTTTCATAGAACACCTTGAGTCTTCAAACATAACAATAACTGTAAGTAAAAAAGATGTGTGGACTTGGTGAGATTACATTTCTTCTGTATCTCTTCATAACTACAGAAACCCTGTTTGTTAAAAAAAATCCCCTAATGAGTGTATGCCTTGCTTTTCCCATATAGGGAATCTTATAGGTCGTTTTCCAATCAAGAGTGCATTGTTATTGAATAAGGGAGTATGATTGTGCCATTTATGGGGGTTAGGATATTTTCTTTGTGTTTCACGCCATATCCGGATCGCATGAGTAATTATGGGGCCAAATTTCCGTTCACAGTGCTTGATTGGTAGTTTAGTGTATGCTATGTCCTTCAGTCTATGTGGGGCTACTATGTTTTCTTCTAATTTTCTCCAGGATACTAATGCTTGGGGATCAAACCATGTTGTCAATGGTCTTAATGTGTACGCCTTAAAATAGTGGAAAAAAATCTGGAAATGCCATGCCACCGTCTGCTTTATTTCTCTGTGCGGTGGATCTTTTTATACGTGGTGGTTTGTTATTCCAAATAAATTTGTATGTGGAGGAGTGTAATCTTTTCCAGTAACCCTCTGGAGGGGGTAACGGTAGCATTGAACTGAAGAAGTTGATTCTAGGTAGTACGTCCATCTTAACTATTGATATCCGTGCCTGTACTGAGTTTTTAAGTTTTGCCCACCTATCAAGGTCGTCTTTGATTTTGTTTTGGATTTTTGTGTAATTGTGCTTCACCGTTTGTCTTATGGTGGGGAATATTTCCACTCCCAAGCATCTAAAATGTTTTACCATAGGTATCTCTCCTGGGAGGGTTATATCTTTTTTTGTAGGGGTGTTAAGTGGAAGGAAAGCCGACTTCGGCCAATTTATCTTGAATCCCGATAAATCTCCAAAGTTCTCAATCAACTTGAGCAGATGAGGCAGTGTGGTGTTGGGGTTTTGCATGAACAGTATTACGTCGTCCGCATATAAACTAATTTTATGTTGTGTGCGGTAGTTACAGACCCTTAAGCCTCCTCGGAACCGATATCAAACTGTACTCTAAGGTATTAGCCATCAGATTACAAAAGCATATGACGTCTTTAGTTCATCCGGACCAAACTGGCTTCATAAGAGGCCGCCTGATCACTGATAACATAAGACGAATACTGCACGTACTAGATGCCGACAAGGACAACACCATACCTAAGGCGATGCTGTCCCTGGATGCAATGAAAGCTTTTGACAGGCTGGAATGGTCGTATCTATGGGCAGTATTAGAGAAGATGGGGTTAGGTAAAGGTTTCATTGATATGATTAAAGTAGTATACAAAGACCCATCGGCCATGATTACTACAGGTATAATCACCTCCGGAATATTTCCGGTATCACGCTCAGCTAGACAGGGTTGCCCTCTTAGTCCCGGACTATTCGATCTATCATTAGAACCTTTAGCACAATATATAAGACAATCCCAATCCATACAACCAATCGTAATCAAGGGCACACAACATAAAATTAGTTTATATGCGGACGCCGTGTGATTGTTATCAACTTTGGACCTGTACTAGATAAGACTTCAGGTTATGGAACCGATATGTTTTCCAGCTCCTACCTCTCAGCGGGAACTCAGAAACAGGCATCGGGCAACAAGTAAACAGAAATGTGAGTAAACAAAACTTTTACTTCAGTGTGTTCAAATCTCTGTAACTATATTGCATTAGCACTGAGAGTGATTATTTTTTTTGTTGAAGAAAGTTCAGAATGTTTCCTTTCAAAAGAGACCAGACTCATACATATGCTATAAGGATAAAGTATAAAAAATCGCAAATTACTAGTGCGGCTGGGTGGCGCAGCGGACATTGCGCTCGTCACCAACGCAAGAGACACCAGGTTCGACTCCGGCTGTCGGCGTTGCCTCCGGCTTGGGCCGGCCGTCATACTAACTCAATTGGCAGAGTTAGCGGGTGGAAGTCGATGGGTGGTAATCTGGACGTTGTGGACAGCGACTCCTACAGGTCGGTTGGGGGGCGCCTGCACAGCAGAGAAAATGGTGGGTAGTGTGAGCCTCCCACGCATTAAACCTTGCCAAATGAGAGTCTGCGCTGGCAGGTGAAAAGATGTGACAGGCTGCCTCCACATGTATCGGGGGGGACATGTGATGCAAGGCTTCTATCCTCCCTACAACCGGCCAGTGGGGGGCATATGCGAGCAACGTTCATGGCATGGGAGGGGAGAATTGGCACGGCTAAATTGGGAAGGGAGAAAAATAGAAAAAGAGGAGAAAAAAGTGGATACAAAATATATATATCGCAAATTACTTTGGGTATGCAATCGTCAGGCATGTTATGCAAAACTAGCCCCATTTTTACCCGATGCATAAGAGGTTTAACTCAAAAAGCAACTGAAGTTTCCCTCATTTTCTGTCATTTAAAAGCACCCGCCTACCAATGTAGCGCCCCGGGTTGAACTCCTGGCTGACTTCTACGGTTAACAGCGGAAACTATGGATAGCGCCGGGGGCCATACACAGTGCATGAAAAACACACACGCCTAAGGGTGTCTGAGTGTGAAAAACACACACAGAGGTTGTGAGACCAAGGTGAGAAGGGCATGCGAATGGATTGTGGGGGAAGACGTGAGGGTCGAAGAACCATACCAAATGAATTGTTATTCAATATTAAAAGTTTTTTAAGTATTTTATTGAGCGTGGAGGGGATCTTTAACCTCTTCCACCCAACGGGACCGGTACCGGCCCCAAAATGACACCACGTCATAACTCAAGCTTTCTACACTGTCTGACAAAATTATTGTTTTTTTTGTCAAACGTATTTAAGTATAAACATCATAACCATGTCACAACAGCAGTTATAATGTATATTATCATCAATATGTTAGTTTACCAATATGTTGAGGTGTTATTAGATAGGTTTTAGTTTTAGTTTTTCTGTTGTTTTGATCGTGAAAGTCCACCATATTGAGAAATTGACCGTTGGTAATTTTTTTCAGAAATACACTTCCCAGAGGCCTCTAGGTAAAAAAAAAGCAAATGGGTTCTGTATGAATTTTTTTAATATCTCTTATTACTCTGGATAATATACTACAAAACTGAACGTTATTGGCATATTGTGAGAATGGGGTTTAGGCAGAGCCCAATAGCTGAACACAGGAGAAGAGAGAATGGAGCGTTTTAGGGTGTTTTAATAGTATTCCCCAAGCAGACAGTTGAACAGGCAGGAATGTGCAACAGACAGGTATTGGGAATGTTTCTTGGGGGGATGAGGACAGGTGCACTCCCAGTGCAGCTGTGGGCAGAAGACACAGGTCTGTGTCGAGAGAGAGCAGGAGCCCTCCTTGTGCAGCACAAGATGTCCAGGCAGGGAGGTGCACTGGAGCGGAGGTCCTGGGCACAAGAGAAACAAGATTAGAGCAAGGAATAATCACAAGAGCAGGTTAGCAGGGCTTCAGGCTGAGTCGTCGTAACTAGAACACCACGACGAGGTCTGGTCAGAATCTGCCGGTAGATGTAGTGTCTTTGTCTTGCTGATCAGGGGATGAAGTACAGCTGTGTAGAGTGAGGTGCCTGGCAACATGTGAATCAGGGGATGAGGTACAGCCGTGTGGAGTGAGGAGCTTGACAGTGTGTGAAGGGATGCTGCCCATATATGGGTGTGTACTGTATCTACAAAACCTTCTGTTTAATCATCTTCCCTTTATTAATTTCCTTTAGATTGTCTGTACACATATCTCATATTCTCCTTTGTTTCATCACAATTTAAGCAAGCCTAGTAATATACACAATATTTCTGACACTGGGAATACATTCACTGAGGTCCATCGATGTCCCTAGATACCAAGAATATGCAAATGGTCCTTGTAGAAGTGGAGCAATATTCCATTTACTTAGGTATGTATTTTAGGCGGATATTCAGAAAATATGGCTCCGGGCTTAACTCATTCAGAGCCACGCCCATATGACCAATTTAGGGCTTGTATGCCAGCGCTTTACTCAATGGGAGGACGGGGATATTTGCGAATGCTTAAACTATATCTTAAATTATGGCTATGGGTCTAATACACCTGTCGCTTATCAATGACTTGCTTGCAGTCAACATGTACGAAACGGATTGTTTTTTCATCGGTACATTTCCGTGTTATACCATTTTGAATATGAGTATAGTTTTGGAGATTTCTAGTAATTCCAGAGAAAGACGCGATAATACCCCTTTAGTGGAATACACAAAATGTTTCTGCTGATTTATGAATCGTTTTCAAATAAACGCTAGATTATCGATAGTATATGTGTCCTTATGCATGCTAGAAAAGCGGGCTGAAAAATCGCTTATCCGTGCATTGCTCCGCGTCACCGGCACGCACACACACCTAGGGCTGACCCCTATTAGTCGAATAGTCGACTAATCGACCGAAAGGAGCCGTAGTCGATTGCCAACCTCTTAGTACATGTTTTAATTTTTTTTTATGTTATTTTTTTTTTATTTATTAAATTTCTTTTATCATTCTTTCCAAAAGAAAAGAGGCCTAGAAGCGTGGCTAACGCCAATGGCACACATACCAGAGGCTAACTGCCTAAGAAAACAGGCACAGAGGCACTGAAAGAGGATTTCACCCATCTAATGAACACACTAGACTAGACAAATATCAAGATGTATCCATCAGTGGACCAATTGCATGCTTTTGCAGAGGACAAGAAGCCTTCCGTTGACTCCTTCAGACATTAAGCAGCCACACAGCTCAAATGGAATGATAAAAAAAAAAAAAAAAAAAAAAAAAATATACTTTTTCCCCCCCAATTTTTTTTTTCATAGTCGACTATATGTCGACTATTGGCTCATTTCGGCCAATCAAAGTCGACTATCCAAGGTTCGTAGGCTTTTACACGCCTCACTGTGTCACTGCCGCTCAGTGTTAGGATGCTATTACGTCCGCAGGATGTTAACGCACGTTTATGCAGTTGTACTTTTCCATTCTGACCCTGAAATTTTCCATTCCCCCTGTCTGTTCTCAGGTCTTCCATTATGTCAAACACACATACGATGACGCACCTATACACACACGTGCATGCGAACATGTGCACACACACACACACACACACACACACACACACACACACACACACACACACACACACACACACACACACACACACACACACACACACACACACACACATGCACACACAAAAACATGCATACATACATACAAACACACAAATACACTTACACACTTCTATGACTTTGCTTTTTTTTTTGTATATTTGTAATTTTTACACCATTATTTATTTTGGATTCACTGCAGTGTTGAGTAGGAATCCTCAAATAATAATTTCATTGCATTTTATGATCTTTCATTGTAGAACCCCCACCCTCCCTCACCCCCACACCCAATTCATCTCTCATCTCACCCCCTGTGACAGTCCAACAGCGCCTCCTGTAGGCTACACGTGGCAATGTTCACCTGAAGGATTATGTCATACTTACAGATTAATAATTCAAGGTACCAGGTGCAGTCTGTCTGTCTGTATGTCTGTCTCTCTGCCTACCTATCAATCTACTGAAGTAGTTATGTCTCTGCCTGTCTATCTCTGTTCTCTCTTTCTATCTCTTGCTCTCTCTCTCTCTCTCTCTCTCTCTCTCTCTCTCTCTCTCTCTCTCTCTCTCTCTCTCTCTCTCTCTCTTCTCTCTCTCTCTCTCTCTCTCTCTCTCTCTCTCTCTCTCTCTCTCTCTCTCTCTCTCTCTCTCTCTTTCACACACAAACATCTGAAGAGTTGATGCACAGCATATCAACCAGATATCTATCACATGGCCAGATCAATCAGTCACCACATGGAGAGAGGTGCGTCCTACTCCCGAGCAAGACCAATCAATTAATCAATTAATGTGAAACCTGTCAATTACCTATTAATGTGAAACCAGTCAATGACCTATTAATATGAAACCAGTCAATGACCTAACCATGTCGACAAGCCTCCAGGCCAACATGGCTGACAAGATCCAATTACGTCACAGGATTTATATCCTTTTAGGTTGATGTTAGATTGATTTTAGGTTGATGTTAGGTTGATGTTAGGTTAATGTTAGGTTGATGTTAGGTTGATGTTAGGTTGATGTTAGGCGCTTTGTGCTACTCCATTAGTAGCTATTGAAATGTGGTTGATTTTCTTGATCTCCGAACGCATACATTGAAAAAGATGGCTCATATGTTAACTAAATTAAGTTACTAAGTCACAAAAACCAGCAATGAATAAATTCATATTAAAGGGATATTTCACTTTAGTTGAACTTGTCAACTTTCAGCAGTGCTATCTCTATGTAAGTGCATCTACAAGTGAAGTAGCAACCACTGCTGTCCCTCTCATCCTCGTCATCAGAGAGCTCAGCCAATCATCTCTAGAGACATACAAAATTTCTCCGTTCCTAGTTTGTGTTTTTGGGGTTGTCTATTTGTTTAGCTTTGGATCACGGATTGGGCCTTTAAAAAAATTAACTTTGATGGGGGAGGCACACATGGGAATATAATTACAGTGTGACGTTTGGACGAAGAAGATTACTTTATTGTCAATGTACACAGGGCAATTGAAATGTGTCTTTTTGTACATGGTCCCCCACACGTATGCATTACTCCAGAGAGGTCAGAGTGCAGTGCAGTGCCTCTGGAGCAGTTTTAGGGTTCTGTGCCTTGCTTAAGGGCACTTAGGCAGAGAGTGCCCTAAGTGCCCCCCCCCCCCACCCCCTCCTAATAGACAGTCTCCTCCCCACCGTATGTATATATTTTCTCCCCACCGTATTATTTTCTCTCCCACCCACCCACCCCTCCTAATGTACAGTCTCCTCCCCATCATATGCATATATTCTCTGTTAGGATCTATGGGTAACAGTACTGTATATTTGCATATCGTATATGTCACAAATGTAACAGTACCATATACTGTACATGTATGTCATGTATGTCCCTATGCCATAAATGTCATGATGTCATGTATGTTGTGTATGTCATAAATGTCACTATGAATTGAAAATGGGGGACCCTGATGTAAACAAGACAAACGTCTTTCTCTGGTCTGCATCCCCTTAACAATTGTGTGTATTGAGCCGTACTGTATTGTACCCATTCTGCAATCTGTTAAATTAAGTTTGAATTCATTCATCCATTCATCCATTCATTCATCCATTCATTCATTCATTCATTCATTCATTCATTCATTCATTCATTCATTCATTCATTCATTCATTCATTCATTCATTCATGGGCCCTCCTGCCGGTGCCGAACCTGTGACCTTTTGTTACTGGCCAACCGGTTAGCTCTAGGCCATCCAGCCTCCCTGGTGTCTTTGTATAATATATATAAATCTAAGATATTATTATTATTATTATTATTATTATTATTATTATTATTATTATTATTATTATTATTATTATTATTATTATTATTATTATTATTATTATTATTATTATTATTATTATTATTATTATTATTATTATTATTATTATTGTAACTGAGGGGTACAATTCCCTGACTGTATTGAGAGTATGGTATCATTAAACCACTACTTAGTTATGTACTTTAATTACTGGCCATACAGTACACGGTATATCTGGTGAACACCCACCCAAGAATACGGCTTAACAAAGAAAGTTATATTTAGAAGTATTTATTATTAGAGCAGCAACAATAGGTTACAATATTGAGAATTATGAATTGCGCTTATATGGCGAAGAACACTTAAGTAGGTCAAGAGCGTAAGTCCATGAGCATAATAAGATGGGTATAATTGACACCACCTGTAGCATAAGAATTACATAAGGCACACTCGTAGTCAGCTGGAGATACTAAGGGGGTTCCCTCCGGTTGTAAGCCAGCAGGGGAGAGGAATGGTCGGGAGCAAAGTCTGGATCAACGAGGAATAAAGAGACTCCAGATACAGGAGACAGTGCAATAATCCTTTGGTCCGTAGACAAAGCAACAGCTATACTCCGGTATGCAAGACAGCATGGATGAAAGCTAGCCAGCCTCTGTGGGTCCTAGAGGCGGGCTCGACGGTGCTCCTCACAGGGTAGATCCCACACAGCAGTGGGGTAGACGGTTCTCTGCTCCAGCAGCCACAGTACCAAAGCAATATAATCCAGCCGGAAAAGGCTCTGCATTCGCCGGTGTAGGTTCTCCGGTGTACATATCCAACGGTTCTCGTCTAGGACTCCTCGGATGGCGGCACAAGTTTAGGCCGCCCAGCCTGGATAAGTGCACTAGCTCGGTACAACGAACCGGTGGTAATGCTGGTCACTGTAGAACGGTAGCCGCACGATACACTATAAATAATAGACTATTACTTTACAATAGAATAAGTCGAACTCGACGATACAGCGTTAAACTCTGACACTTAGCTATCAATTCGCACGCGGTTCTCAAGGCTCTATTTAGGGGCAAAAGGGGCCCACTTCACGGCACGTTGTATCGTGGTGAAGGCTTCAACGTTTTTGGGTCAACTCGTTTTAGGCTAAGTGCTTCTGTATCCACCTGCGACGTATTTATACGTAAGGTGAATAATCTAGTGCCAACCTCAGTTCTGTCTCGTATTACTGCGCAAACCTGGACATGTTGAGACATGTCTTAGCGGTAGCTTTGAACTTGCCATTGGGGGTATGGCCGTTGGCGCCTAGGGGTCGCTGTCCAATAGGAGAACGAATATTATGGTCTGGCCTGTACCTAGATAAAGGGATATTCCGTGTATATGTACAAAGAATATACAAGGGATATCAGACGATATACAAATATTATACAATATATCTCAAGTAATAAATATATATATTCGGTTTAATCTGACCCTTTGTAACAGCCGCCTCCTAATTAGTCCGCACCTAATTAGATAAGCAGAGACAGATTAACCGTCTTGTCCACTACTCCGTTGTGAGGAGTAGGGCAATTCACAAAGTCAGTGGGTCATGGTCGTCATCAAGGAAATCAGGTAGCCTTGGCAACTCTATCAGCCTCGCCACGGGTCGGGTGTTTGTCCGTCCCTGGACGAGCACTTCTGCCGCTCTGACCTTTCCGTCGGCACCAGTGATCACTTTGCTTACGCGGCCGGCCGGCCACATAGCTCGGGGTAGTGACTGGTCTATGATCATGACGACTGTGCCCTCCGTCAAATTGTCTCTTTCTTTTACCCATTTCTGGCGGGTCTGTAGAGACGGTAGATAGTGGAGGAGGAAACTGTTCCAAAACTTGTCAGCCAATACTTGACTGTACCTCCACATTCTTCGGCCGTTCGCTTCCTCAGGTCTGTACACTGTCTGTGGGAGCGCGGGGTCCAGCCGCCCAATCAAGAGAGTGTTGGGGGTGACTGGGTCGACATCTGCTACATCACTTGAGACGTAACCGAGGGGCTTTGAGTTCAATACTCCCTCGATCTCTGTGAGGACTGTCGTGAGGACTTCTTCCGCCACGGTCTGGGCCCCAAGCACGGCGTACAGGGCTGTCTTTATTGAACGTACTTCTCGTTCCCAGGTTCCCCCGAAGTGAGGGGCGTTCGGGGGGTTAAACTGGAAATCAATCTGAGAGGGAGCGAGGTGGGTCTTAAGTTCTGGGCCCATAGCTTGGAAGCTCTCTCTCAGTTCTCTTTCTCCGCCTTTGAAGTTTGTCCCGTGATCAGACAATAATATAGACGGTTTTCCTTTCCGCGCTGTGAATCTCCGGAAGGCCATAAGGAATGAGTCCGTACTCATGGTTGGAAGGAGTTCTATGTGTATCGCTCGGGTGGTCATGTATTTGAATACAATACCCCACCTCTTCTCCGTCCCTCTTCCTTTCTTCACATACAGCGGGCCGAAGCAGTCCATACCGGTGGAGTGAAAGGGCTTGTCGCCGAGTCGGAGGCGACAGGGGGGTAGGTCAGCCATCCTGGGTATACTGGGCTGTGCTCGCCACTTGCGACAGTCTAGACAGGTCCGCTGGAAGCGTTGTACTGCTTCTCTTCCTTGCAGTATCCAATAGCGACGTCTGATCTCAGCGAAAACTCTCTCTGCCCCAGCGTGGTGCACATCCTCGTCGTATTTCTTTATGATGAGCTCTGTGACCTTGTGTCGGCTGTTGAGAACTATAGGGAACTTGACGCCATCCGTTAAGTCCGGGGCCCTTCTCAGACGACCACCCACTCTGATGAGATCATGGGCGTCGCGCTCAGAGGCCAAGTGGAGCAGTCTGCTGTCTGACGGGACTGGCTTTGATCCCTGCAGACAGTCTAGCTCGTCGGGGAACGAGTCTCTTTGGGCTCGCTGTAGCAGAAGGAGTTCTGCTTCTTCGTAATTAGCTGCATTAATGTCAGTAGTGGAGGGGACCTCAGGGTGGTGCCACAGGAATGTCTTTAACTGTGCACTCTCAAGGGTGGGGCAGTCGTCTATGTTGGGGTCTGTGGGGACTGGTGTGTGCGTCAACCCACAGAACATAGATTTCTTCATCTCTGCCTCCTCTTGACTAGCCTCCCGTGGGGTGGGGTTAGGCCACTCTTCTTCCGGGAGCTTGAGGAACTCGGGACCGTCACTGTAGATATTGTGACGTGTGAGGTCATCCAGGGAGATTCCCCGTGTGATGACGTCTGCTGGGTTCTGTTTTGTGTCCACGTACCTCCAGCATGCTGATTCTGTTAAATCTTGGATCTCTGTGATTCTGACTCCCACGAAGACCTTGTATCTACACGAATCGGACTGGATCCATGTGAGTACGGTCATGGAGTCTGACCACAGGATTGTTCTTTGCACCGGGATGGTGAGTTCACGTTGGATTAACGTGGCGAGTTGCGCTCCTACTAGGGCTGCGCAGAGCTCTAGACGAGGAATCGATTGTTGCTTGCGGGGGCTATCCTTGAACGAGCCAGGATGAAGGCGGTATGTATTTCTCCTCCCTCCTCTCGGGCCCGCAAGTAGGCCACCGAACCGTAGGCTACTTCGGAGGCGTCGCTGAAGACGTGCAGGTCCATCTGACACGTCTCGAGCCGCACTGTGGGTGGGAAGTAGCTGCGGCGTATGTTGACACCTGGGAGCGAGTTGAGTTCTGTTTCCCACTTTCTCCATGTGGAAGCAAGGTGGTCGGGTATGGGGTCGTCCCAGCCCTGGTCCTTGTCCCACAGCTCTCGCACAATCATTTTTGCCCTGGTGGTGTAAGGTAGAATACATCCCAACGGGTCATATTGTCTGGCGAGTGTTCTGTATACACTCCGTCTGGTGGTCGGTAGTGAAATCGACCTTCCCTGCTCCTTGGTCAGGGGTGTGTGTCTATAATGGAGCGAGTCTGTTTTGAAGCGCCAGACTAGTCCTAATGTCATTTCTTGGGCTTCACCTGGGATGGTCGCCATCCAGGTCTCGCTGCTTGCTGCCTTGTTCTCTGGGGAGAGGCTGCGCAGTACTTGAGGGTCGCTACTGGCCCACTGCCGGAGATCAAAGCCGCCTTTGATCAGGGAGGCGCGGAGCTTGAGTAGGAGGGCCTCGGCCTCTTCTGGCGTCGAGGCGCTTTGCAGACAGTTGTCCACGTAGAAACTCTTCTCTACACTTTGTCGGACCTCCTCGTCAGCTGCTGGGTCCTCTGCGACATGTTTTTGCAGTGCGAACGTAGCACAGCATGGGCTGCATGTGGTTCCGAAAGGGAGGACCTCCCATTGATAGATGGATGGTTGCTCATCCCCGATCCTCTCTCTCCATAAGAACCGCAGCAGGGGCTTGTCCTCTTCCACTAGTCGCACCTGCAGGAACATCCCTTTGATGTCGCCGCTGATGGCCACCTTGTTTTGGCGGAAACGTAGCAACACGCCTAGTAGAGAGGGGCCGAGTGTTGGACCGGGCAAGAGTTCTTTATTCAGATTCTGTAATCCGATCTGGTAGCTGCAGTTAAACACAATACGATCCTTGCCGTTGTGGTGGACCTTGTGGTGGGGCACGTACCATGATTCGGTCGTCTGATCGGCCTCTTGAATGTCAATTTTCTTTATGTGTCCCGCTGTGATTAGCTTGTCAATCTCAGCGCGGTACACAGTGGCTTGAGCGGGGTCTCTGGCTAGGCGCCGCTCGGTGTTCAGTAGATATCGCTCCGTCGCTTCTTTTGAGGCGTGGAAGGTGGGCATACCCTCTCGCCTCAAGAGTGGAGTTGCGTATCTCATCACTCCATTGACCTCGACTCTCTTTGTCCTCTGCTCGAGGAGGTCTATGGCATAAATGTCTTCCTTGGAACGAATGTGTTTCTTTTCGTTCTTAAAGGGCATTGTCTCTAGTGTCCATAGCCTCTCGACGTGCTGTAAGAGGGTGGTGTCTTCTTCTGTCACTCTGGAGTGGAGGCAGCGAGTGGCTGCTGGTCGGTTGGGAGACCTGGAGAGGGGGCCTTGCAGTGTCCATCCTAGGCGGGTCTCGACTGCTGCTGGACAGCCTCTGGGCCCAATGTGGACCCGGTCCGTTGGGACGATGAGGTGTGCGTGGTCGGATCCTATGAGCAGGGTCGGGTTGGCGCCGTCGATGAGCGGTATAGGTAGTTGACGCAGGTGCACGTATTTTTCCATCAGCTTGGAGATGGGGTAGGTGTACCGCGACAGGCCTATGTCTTGGCTGGTGAAAGCGTTAGTGATCCTATACCGCCTCTCTGGCTGCCCGCTTGCTGCGATAGTGAAGGAGACGTTCTCACCCTTTATTGTCTTCAGGTCTCTTCTTATAGTACGAATTGTCATCGTTTCTTCGCTCCCCCGCAGACCCAGCTGGGCTGCAGCGGATGCGAGGAGGAGAGTCTTTTCTGACCCGTCGTCAAGGACGGCGTAAGTGTCCATGACCTTGTCCTCGTAGCTTAATGTCACTCGGACCACTTTCAAGAGCACTCGGGAGCTCCCGCTGCTGGCGGGGTCAATATACATGACGCTTACTCTGGTGCTGCTTGGGGGTGCGAGTTTCTTCCTGTTGCTGTCATGCAAGACGTCCAAGTGGGCGCCGTCACACCGGCTGCACCTCTTCTTCAAGCGGCACTCGGCTGCCATATGGCTGCGCGCACAGCGGTAACAGCGGCGGTTGGACTTTATCCATTGACTCACCTCGTCGGCGGTCATCTTCTTGAAAGTGTCACATTGTGACAGCCAATGTTCTTTCTCGCAGTACTGGCATACAATCTTCCACTTCTCTTTCGTCGAGGGGGTGTTGTGGTTCTTGTTCCGCGGTACTGATTCGGCTTGGTGCATGACGGTCACCAGCCTGCGGTTATCGTTGGATCTCCGAGGTCCATCTCTGGGGCTTGGTCCACTCCGCACGAACGTATCCAGTCGTAGGCTGCTGACTTCTCTCGCGAGGAAGTCGGCCAGGTCTAGGAGGGATGGCTCGGGACCGTCGGGATCACGGTGGTCTCTTTGCCGCCTGAAGCGCTCTTGTCGGGCTGGAGGAAGCTTCTCTAATATCCTTTCTACATTAGAGTTAGCGTACAGTTCGTGTCTACCCTTTTCCTTTTGGGCCCCCAGCATCCCTACCAGGGATTGTACCTTGATAGAGAGGTCATCCAATGAGCGATTGTCTGTGGCGGGGGGGAGACTGTCAATATTCCTTATCTCTTGTATCACGTAGTCCCATATGCGCCCATAACGCTGGTCGAGGGCTACTAGAGCCGCGGTGTATGGGGTACTTGAGTTGGAATATGCCAGCGCTATATTATGCGCTCTGGGCACCTTCAGGTGCTTGAGGAGGATAGCATATTTGTACGACTCATCAGGGACGTCGGACATCATAGTCTCTAAGCACATCCGTAATTCCGTGTACTGTGCTCTGTCCTCGTGCGTAAAATCCAGGAACGTCGGTGTGCCAAGGTACGATGCCATGGATGGCTGGCACATCGGTGAGCGTTGGGGGAGAGGCCTCCTGGGCGAGTCTCCCCGTACGTGTCGTCGTGGGCTGGTACTTGGTGGGTACCAAAGCCCGGGTACCCAGGTGCTGTCCCTCGGGGCTGGCTGTGCGTCAAACTCACCTCTGAGTTGAGTCGGGGGTCTGTAGCGCAGGGCCTCGGGGGTAAAGTCTGGGCTGTACTGGACCTCCTGGTCCTGTGGAGTACGATGCTGCTGGTGGGCTTGACCTTCCTCCTCTTCCTCTTCCTCTGCTAGGTCTTCTAGATCTTGAAGTCGTCTATTCAGTCTCTCGGCGGCATAGGCCGGTTCTTCCCGGTTGCTGGGTCTCGTATGGACCGGTCGGGGAGGGGGTTCGGAGACTAGACCCCCGTGAGCTTGGTCAGTTACGTTAGAACCCACTAGGGTCTCTACTGGCAAGGTCGCCTGGTCGGTAGGGTTTGACATGCTTTTACTATCTGCTTTTCCCGCATTTAACGTCTGTATAAAGCTAGGTATTAGATTGGCAGCGTAGTCCTCTAGGTAAGGAGGTGGCTGACGTCTGCGCTGCGGGCGTTCTAGCTTAGGAGAGCCGTTTGTGGAGTGTTCACCGCTGGCCATGGTTAATATCAATATTATATTTAGATATTACACTGATATTCCTCCGGCTCGAAGGACCAATTGTAACTGAGGGGTACAATTCCCTGACTGTATTGAGAGTATGGTATCATTAAACCACTACTTAGTTATGTACTTTAATTACTGGCCATACAGTACACGGTATATCTGGTGAACACCCACCCAAGAATACGGCTTAACAAAGAAAGTTATATTTAGAAGTATTTATTATTAGAGCAGCAACAATAGGTTACAATATTGAGAATTATGAATTGCGCTTATATGGCGAAGAACACTTAAGTAGGTCAAGAGCGTAAGTCCATGAGCATAATAAGATGGGTATAATTGACACCACCTGTAGCATAAGAATTACATAAGGCACACTCGTAGTCAGCTGGAGATACTAAGGGGGTTCCCTCCGGTTGTAAGCCAGCAGGGGAGAGGAATGGTCGGGAGCAAAGTCTGGATCAACGAGGAATAAAGAGACTCCAGATACAGGAGACAGTGCAATAATCCTTTGGTCCGTAGACAAAGCAACAGCTATACTCCGGTATGCAAGACAGCATGGATGAAAGCTAGCCAGCCTCTGTGGGTCCTAGAGGCGGGCTCGACGGTGCTCCTCACAGGGTAGATCCCACACAGCAGTAGGGTAGACGGTTCTCTGCTCCAGCAGCCACAGTACCAAAGCAATATAATCCAGCCGGAAAAGGCTCTGCATTCGCCGGTGTAGGTTCTCCGGTGTACATATCCAACGGTTCTCGTCTAGGACTCCTCGGATGGCGGCACGAGTTTAGGCCGCCCAGCCTGGATAAGTGCACTAGCTCGGTACGACGAACCGGTGGTAATGCTGGTCACTGTAGAACGGTAGCCGCACGATACACTATAAATAATAGACTATTACTTTACAATAGAATAAGTCGAACTCGACGATACAGCGTTAAACTCTGACACTTAGCTATCAATTCGCACGCGGTTCTCAAGGCTCTATTTAGGGGCAAAAGGGGCCCACTTCACGGCACGTTGTATCGTGGTGAAGGCTTCAACGTTTTTGGGTCAACTCGTTTTAGGCTAAGTGCTTCTGTATCCACCTGCGACGTATTTATACGTAAGGTGAATAATCTAGTGCCAACCTCAGTTCTGTCTCGTATTACTGCGCAAACCTGGACATGTTGAGACATGTCTTAGCGGTAGCTTTGAACTTGCCATTGGGGGTATGGCCGTTGGCGCCTAGGGGTCGCTGTCCAATAGGAGAACGAATATTATGGTCTGGCCTGTACCTAGGTAAAGGGATATTCCGTGTATATGTACAAAGAATATACAAGGGATATCAGACGATATACAAATATTATACAATATATCTCAAGTAATTAATATATATATTCGGTTTAATCTGACCCTTTGTAACAATTATTATTATTATTATTATTATTATTATTATTATTATTATTATTATTATTATTATTATTATTATTATTATTATTATTATTATTATTATTATTATTATTTGAGGAGTTTCTTGGGCTACTCCACTTGACTAGATTCTGAGGGCTTCTCTGAGGAAAATCCAGGTCGAATGGAGGTAAGTTGTTTTAGCTATATTTGATATACAGCTAATATTCTACATTGTGTGTCTGCTAAATTGCTAATAGACCCTGTTCACAGCTAAAGGTAACGTTTCCACTTTGTTTATCTATCGTTGACGAATAAAACGACTGCTGTGAGGTCTGTTTAGTAACGTTACTGAGATGGTTTACAATACTAATCATAGTTCATTTTCGCTCTGTCAACAACTCTTTGCCTGTAAGTAAAGCAATCTGGGCTAGCGTCCAATGCTAGCGTTTATGTTTCCAGGCTCGGGGCTGATCTGAGGTTATATCACTCACTATATGATGCAATATTTTTTTATTAACTTCAACGGCATCATCACTTCATTACAGGTGGGCTATGGGACTGCAAACATCAGTTGGCGATGACCATCACCGTCATCTTCTGACGACGAGGCCGTGTGGACAGGCTGGCAGGATACAAAAGCATCCTGTGTGTACCAGTCCTGTGTATTATAACTCTTCACAATGTGCTAGACCTGTGTATTAGAATTCTTCACAATGTGCTATACATGTGTATTAGAATTCTTCACAATGTGCTAGACCTGTGTTTTAGATTGTTACAAAGGGTCAGATTAAACCGAATATATATATTTATTACTTGAGATATATTGTATAGTATTTGTATATCGTCTGATATCCCTTGTATATTATTTGTACATATACACGGAATATCCCTTTACCTAGTACAGGCCAGACCATAATATTCGTTCTCCTATTGGACAGCGACCCCCCAGGCGCCACGGCCATACCCCCAATGTCTAGTTCAAAGTCACCGCTAAGACATGTCTCAACATGCCCAGTTTTGCGCAGTAATATGAGACAGAAATAAGGCTGGTACTAGATTATTCACCTTACGTATAAATACGGCGCAGGTGGATACAGAAGCACTTATCCTGAATCTTAGTAACAAGTTGAAGCCTCACACCACGATACAACGTGCTGTGAAGTGGGCCCGTTTTGCCCCGAAATAGAGCCTTGAGACCGCGTGCGAATTGATAGCTGAAGTGTCAGAGTTTAACGCTGTATCGTCGAGTTCGACCTATTCTATTATTAAGTAATAGTCTATTATTTATAGTGTATCGTGCGGCTACCGTTCTACAGTGACCAGCATTACCACCGGTTCGTTGTACCGAGCTAGTGCACTTATCCAGGCTGGGCGGCCTAAACTTGTGCCGCCATCCGAGGAGTCCTAGACGAGAACCGTTGGATATGTACACCGGAGAACCTACACCGGCGAATGCAGAGCCTTTTCCGGCTGGATTATATTGCTTTGGTACTGTGGCTGCTGGAGCAGAGAACCGTCTACCCCACTGCTGTGTGGGATCTACCCTGTGAGGAGCACCGTCGAGCCCGCCTCTAGGACCCACAGAGGCTGGCTAGCTTTCATCCATGCTGTCTTGCATACCGGAGTATAGCTGTTGCTTTGTCTACGGATCAAGGGATTATTGCACTGTCTCCTGTACCTGGAGTCTCCTTATTCCTCGTTGATCCAGACTTTTGCTACCGACAAATCCTCTCCCCTGCTGGCTTACAACCGGAGGGAACCCCCTTAGTATCTCCAGCTGACCTACTAGTGTACCATATATAATTCTTATGCTACAGGTGGTATTAATTATCCCCTTCGTAATATGCTCATGGACTTACGCTCTTGACCTATTCATGCACATTCTTCGCCTTACAAGCGCAACTCTCATTCTTAATAAATGTAAGATAATCTTGGTGCTCTTCTAATAAATATTATAAACAGTACTTTCTTGTTAAGCCGTGTTATTGTGTGGGTGTTCATCTCATATACATGTGTACTGTATGGCCAGTAGTAATGTACATAACTCAGTAGTGGTTTAATGATACCATACTTATTCAATACAGTCAGGGAATTGTACCCCTCAGTTACAATTGGTCCTTGGAGCCGGAGGGTAATTAGCGTAATATTAATATAATATTAATATTGACATGGCCAGCGATGAACACACGATGAAACGGTTCTCCTAAGCTAGATCGCCCGCAGCGCAGACGGCAGCCACCTCCTTACCTAGAGCAGTGGTTCCCAAAGTCGGGGTCGCGACCCAAAGGTGGGCCGCGAGCAGCCACGGGTGGGCCGCGAGATGATTTAAAAAAAAATAAAAAAAAAATAAAAAAAATAAAAAAAAAATCTTTTTTTTATTTATTTTTATTTATTTTTTTTTATTTTTTTTTTGTCAAGCCACTGAACTTAGAAGCAGGCCAGGACAGTGTTTCTAGTTGTATTCTAAAATTATATTCTATTGTATTCTAAAATGTGACTATATGGTTTTATATTAACTTAATAAATAAACAAAAACGAAAAATCTACTTATTTCAACGAACATTTCAAACTAAATAACAGATTATGCACATAAAACGCTGAAAACAACCGAAGCAACAATAGTATTTTAATGAGGCTATTATTATTATCATTATTATTTTGCAACAAGTTAGCCCTCTCATAAATAGCACATATAAATGAATAACTAACTTGAACTAACTTAATAGGATTGAAGTGATATTTGGCTTAAAAAATCGGTCGCCTGGCAAAAAATTAAAAATAAAAAGCCTGACGATGTGCATTGGGCCGCGGCTCTCTGACGCCTTATTTTCTGGGCCCTGGCCTGAAAAGTTTGGGAACCCCTGACCTAGAGGACTACGCTGCCAGTCTACTACCTAGCTTTATACAGACGTTAAACGCGGAAAAAGCGGATAGTAAAAGTATGTCAAACCCTACCGACCAGGCGACCCTGCCAGTAGAGACCCTAGTGGGTTCTAACGTAACTGACCAAGCTCACGGGGGGGACCAGGAGGGACATGACATGACTTTACCCCCCGACAACGTCAACGGGATAGTCCCCGGAGAGCTCCAGGATAAAGAAAGCGCTCCAGGGACGGAACCGACCCACTACCAGAAGAGACGCGCACCCAGAAGATGGACCTCCTCGGAGCGCGACAGGAGAACGGATCTCCAACGAGCACTGCCAGAAGCCGATCACCTCCATCAGTGTCTTCCCCCAGCGAGGCGGACAAGATGCTGGCGCAGGCATTTATCGCCACCCTGGCAGCCTCCACTGAACGCGATCGACTCCAAGCACAGACGCTTAGCGAGCGCGAACATTCTTCCATGGAACAAGAGCGCCTCCGAGCGCAACACCAAAGTGAGCGCGAACACTCTACCATGGAAAGAGACCGCCTGCAGGCTTAACAACTGAGTGAGCGCGAACAATCTGCAGACCAAAGAGAACGCTTCCACGCGCAACTCCAAGCGCAAGCCCTTAGTGAACGCGAACACTCTGCGACCCAGCGAGAGCGCTTCCAGGCGCAGCAAAGGAGTGAAGACGACCGCATACGCCTGGAGACCAGACGCTTCCAGACGGAAGAGAATATTGAAAGAGACCGCACCGAAGCCCAGCGCGCCGCCGCCGATGCACAGCGCGAAGCCGCCAATGCACAGCGCGACGCAGCCCAAGCCCAGCGCGAAGCAGAGCGCGACCTCGCTCACATCAAGCGCGAAGCCGAGCGCGACCGATTACAAGCGCAGATAATGGAGCAACTGATTGCCAGGGCGACCCCCCCCTCCCTCCGCACGGAGCTCCAGGGCCTCGTCAAGACAAGGGTCTAGGGCACCCTCCCCTACCCGATCAAGCGACCCGGAGCCCGGCCAACAGAAAGAGCCTATACACGTCTCCGAACCCCCTCCCCGACCGGTCCATGCGAGACCCAGCAACAGGGAAGAACCGGCCTACGCCGCCGAGAGACTGAATAGACGATTGCAAGATCTAGAAGACCTAGCAGAGGAAGAAGAAGAGGAAGAGGAGGAAAGTCAAGCCCACCAGCAGCATCATACTCCACAGGACCAGGAGGTCCAGTACAGCCCAGACTTTACCCCAGAGGCCCTGCGTTACAGACCCCCGACTCAACTCAAGGGTGAGTTTGACGCATGACCAGCCCCGAGGAACAGCACCTGGGTACCCGGGCCCTGGTACCCACCAGGTACCAGCCCACAACGACACGGAAGGGGAGACTCGCCTAGGAGGCCTCTCCCCCAACGCTCACCGATGTGCCAGCCATCCATGGCATCGTACCTTGGCACACCGACGTTCCCGGATTTCACACACGAGGACAGAGCACAGTACACAGAGCTACGAATGTGCTTAGAGACAATGATGTCCGATGTCCCCGATGAAACGTACAAGTATGCTATCCTACTCAAGCACCTGAAGGTGCCCAGAGCGCATAATATAGCGCTGGCATATTCAAACTCAAGTACCCCATACACCGCGGCTCTAGTAGCCCTCGACCAACGTTATGGACGCATATGGGACTACGTAATACAAGAGATAAGGAATATTGACCGTCTACCCCCAGCCACAGACAATCGCTCATTGGATGACCTCTCTATCAAGGTACAATCCCTGGTAGGGATGCTGGGGGCACAAAAGTAAAAGGGTAGGCACGAACTGTACGCAAACTCTAATGTTGAAAGAATATTAGAGAAGCTTCCGCCCGCCCGACAAGAGCGCTTCAGGCAGCAAAGAGACCACCGAGATCCCAACGGTCCCGAGCCATCCCTCCTAGACCTGGCCGACTTCCTGGCGAGAGAAGTCAGCAGCCTATGACTGGATACGTTCGTGCGGAGTGTACCAAGCTCCAGAGAGGGACCTAGGAGATCAAACGATAACCGCAGGCTGGTGACCGTCATGCACCAAGCCGAATCAGTACCGCGTAACAAGAACCACAGCACCCCCTCGACGAAAGAGAAGTGGAAGATTGTATGCCAGTACTGCGAAAAGGAACACTGGCTGTCACACTGTGACACGTTCAAGAAGATGACCGCCGACGAGGTGAGTCAATGGATAAAGTCCAACCGCCGTTGTTACCGTTGTGGTCGCAGTCACATGGCAGCCGAGTGCCGCTTAAAGAAGAGGTGTAGTCGGTGTGACAGAGCCCACTTGGACGTTTTACATGACAGTAACAGAAGAAAACCCGCACCCTCAAGCAGCACCAAAGCCAGCGTTATGTACATTGACCCCGCCAGCAGCGGGTGCGCCCGGGTGCTCTTGAAGGTGGTCCGCGTAACATTGAGCTACGAGGACAAGGTCATGGACACCTACGCCGTCCTTGACGACGGGTCAGAAAAGACCCTCCTCCTCGCATCCGCTGCGGCCCAGCTGGGGCTGCGGGGGAGCGAAGAAACGATGACGATTCGGACTATAAGAAGAGACCTGAAGACGATCAAGGGTGAGAACGTCTCCTTCACTATCGCAGCAAGCGGGCAGCCAGAGAGACGGTATAGGATCACTAACGCTTTCACCAGCCAAGATATAGGCCTGTCGCGGTACACCTACCCCATCGCCAAGCTGATGGACAAATACGTGCACCTGCGTCAACTACCTATACCGCTCATAGACGGCGCCACCCCGACCCTGCTCATAGGATCCGACCACGCACACCTCATCGTCCCGATGGACCGGGTCCACACTGGGCCCAGAGGCTGTCCAGCAGCAGTCGAGACCCGCCTAGGATGGACACTACAAGGCCCCCTCTCCAGGTCTCCCAACCGAACAGCAGCCACTCGCTGCCTCCACTCCAGAGTGACAGAAGAAGACACCGCCCTCTTACAGCACGTCGAGAGGCTATGGACACTAGAGACAATGCCCTTTAAGAACGAAAAGAAACACATTCGTTCCAAGGAAGACATTTATGCCATAGCCCTCCTCGAGCAGGGGACAAAGAGAGTCAAAGTCAACGGAGTGATGAGATACGCAACTCCACTCCTGAGGCGAGAGGGTATGCCTACCTTCCACGCCCCAAAAGAAGCGACGGAGCGATATCTACTGAACACAGAGCGGCGCCTAGCCAGAGTCCCCGCTCAAGCTACTGTGTACCGCGCTGAGATTGACAAGCTAATCACAGCGGGACACATAAAGAAAACTGACTGGCGGCGTCGTGCTCTGCTCCGCGCCTCCCTGATCAAAGGCGGCTTTGATCTCCGGCAGTGGGCCAGCAGCGACCCTCAAGTACTGCGCAGCCTCTCCCCAGAGGACAAGGCAGCAAGCAGCGAGACCTGGATGGCGACCATCCCAGGTGAACCCCAAGAAATGACATTGGGACTGGTCTGGCGCTTCAAAACAGACTCGCTACATTATAGACACACACCCCTGACCAAGAAGCAGGGAAGGTCGATTTCACTACCGACCACAAGACGGAGTGTATACAGAACACTCGCCAGACAATATGACCCGTTGGGATGTATTCTACCTTACACCACCAGGGCAAAGATGATTGTACGAGCGCTATGGGACAAGGACCAGGGCTGGGACGACCCCATACCCGACCACCTTGCTTCCACATGGAGAGAGTGGGAAACAGAACTCAGCTCGCTCCCAGGTGTCAACATACGCCGCAGCTACTTCCCACCCACAGTGCGGCTGGAGACGTGTCAGATGGACCTGCACGTCTTCAGCGACGCCTCCGAAGTAGCCTACGGTTCGGTGGCCTACTTGCGGGCCCGAGAGGAGGGAGGAGAAATACATACTGCCTTCATCCTGGCTCGCTCAAGAATAGCCCCCCGCAAGCAACAATCTATCCCGCGTCTAGAGCTCTGCGCAGCCCTACTAGGAGCGCAACTCGCCACGTTAATCCAACGTGAACTCACCATCCCGGTGCAAAGAACAATCCTGTGGTCAGACTCCATGACCGTACTCACATGGATCCAGTCCGATTCGTGTAGATACAAGGTCTTCGTGGGAGTCAGAATCACAGAGATCCAAGATTTAACAGAAGCAGCATACTGGAGGTATGTGGACACAAAACAGAACCCAGCAGACGTCATCACACGGGGAATGTCCCTGGATGACCTCACACGTCACAATCTCTATAGTGACGGTCCCGAGTTCCTCAAGCTCCCGGAAGAAGAGTGGCCTACACCCACCCCACGGGAGGCTAGTAAAGAGGAGGCAGAGATGAAGAAATCTATGTTCTGTGGGTTGACGCACACACCAATCCCCACAGATCCCAACATAGACGACTGCCCTACCCTTGAGAGTGCGCAGTTAAAGACATTTCTGTGGCACCACCCTGAGGTTCCCTCCACTACTGACATTAATGCAGCTAACTACGAAGAAGCAGAACTCCTTCTGCTACAGCGAGCCCAAAGAGACTCGTTCCCCGACGAGCTAGACTGTCTGCAGGGATCAAAGCCAGTCCCGTCAGACAGCAGACTGCTCCACTTGGCCCCTGAGAGCGACGCCCATAATCTCATCAGAGTGGGTGGTCGTCTGAGGAGGGCCCCAGACTTAACGGATGACGTCAAGTTCCCGTTAGTCCTAAACAGCCGACACAAGGTCACAGAGCTCATCATAAAGAAATACGACGAGGACGTGCACCACGCCGGGGCAGAGAGAGTCTTCGCGGAGATCAGACGTCGCTATTGGATACTGCAAGGAAGAGAAGCAGTACGACGCTTCCAGCGGACCTGTCTAGACTGTCGCAAGTGGCGAGCACAGCCCAGTATACCCCGGATGGCTGACCTACCCCCCTGTCGCCTCCGACTCGGCGACAAGCCCTTTCACTCCACCGGTAGGACTGTTTCGGCCCGCTGTATGTGAAGAAAGGAAGAGGGACGGAGAAGCGGTGGGGTATTATATTCAAATGCATGACCACCCGAGCGATACACATAGAACTCCTTCCAACCATGAGTACGGACTCATTCCTTATGGCCTTCCGGAGATTCACATTGCGGAAAGGAAAACCGTCTATATTATTGTCTGATCACGGGACAAACTTCAAAGGCGGAGAAAGAGAGCTGAGAGAGAGCTTCCAATCTATGGGCCCAGAACTTAAGACCCACCTCGCTCCCTCTCAGATTGATTTCCAGTTTAACCCCCCGAATGCACCTCACTTCGGGGGAACTTGGGAACGAGAAGTACGTTCAATAAAGACAGCCCTGTACGCCGTGCTTGGGGCCCAGACCATGGCGGAAGAAGTCCTCACGACAGTCCTCACGGAGATCGAGGGAGTATTGAACTCAAAGCCCCTCGGTTACGTCTCAAGTGATGTAGCAGATGTCGACCCAGTCACCCCCAACACTCTCTTGATTGGGCGGCTGGACCCCGCGCTCCCACAGACAGTGTACAGACCTGAAGAAGCGAACGGCCGAAGAATGTGGAGGTACAGTCAAGTATTGGCTGACAAGTTTTGGAACAGTTTCCTCCTCCACTATCTACCGTCTCTACAGACCCGCCAGAAATGGGTAAAAGAAAGAGACAATTTGACGGAGGGCACAGTCGTCATGATTATCGACCAGTCACTACCCCGAGCTATGTGGCCGGCCGGCCGCGTA
Source organism: Notolepis coatsorum (assembly GCF_963971535.1). Taxonomy (NCBI): domain Eukaryota; kingdom Metazoa; phylum Chordata; class Actinopteri; order Aulopiformes; family Paralepididae; genus Notolepis; species Notolepis coatsorum. Next base: position 228,504,099 of record NC_140165.1, read on the forward strand.
AGCAAAGTGATCACTGGTGCCGACGGAAAGGTCAGAGCGGCAGAAGTGCTCGTCCAGGGGCGGACATACACCCGACCCGTGGCGAGGCTGATAGAGTTGCCAAGGCTCCCCGACTCTCTTAATGACGACCATGACCCCCTGACTTTGTGAATTGTCCTACTCCTCACAACGGACATTGAGTAGTGGACAGTGCGGTTAATCTGTCTCTGCTTATCTAATTAGGTGCGGACTAATTAGGAGGCGGCTGTTACAAAGGGTCAGATTAAACCGAATATATATATTTATTACTTGAGATATATTGTATAGTATTTGTATATCGTCTGATATCCCTTGTATATTCTTTGTACATATACACGGAATATCCCTTTACCTAGTACAGGCCAGACCATAATATTCGTTCTCCTATTGGACAGCGACCCCCCAGGCGCCACGGCCATACCCCCAATGTCTAGTTCAAAGTCACCGCTAAGACATGTCTCAACATGCCCAGTTTTGCGCAGTAATATGAGACAGAAATAAGGCTGGTACTAGATTATTCACCTTACGTATAAATACGGCGCAGGTGGATACAGAAGCACTTATCCTGAATCTTAGTAACAAGTTGAAGCCTCACACCACGATACAACGTGCTGTGAAGTGGGCCCGTTTTGCCCCGAAATAGAGCCTTGAGACCGCGTGCAAATTGATAGCTGAAGTGTCAGAGTTTAACGCTGTATCGTCGAGTTCGACCTATTCTATTATTAAGTAATAGTCTATTATGTATAGTGTATCGTGCGGCTACCGTTCTACAGTGACCAGCATTACCACCGGTTCGTTGTACCGAGCTAGTGCACTTATCCAGGCTGGGCGGCCTAAACTTGTGCCGCCATCCGAGGAGCCCTAGACGAGAACCGTGTGGATATGTACACTGGATAACCTACACCGACGACTACAGAGCCCTTTTCGGCTGGATTATAATGCTTTGGTCCTGTGGCTGCTGGAGCAGAGAATCGTCTACCCCCACTACCGTGTGGGATTTACCCTGTGAGGAGCACCGTCGAGCCCGCCTCTCAGACTCTGAGGCTGGCTAGCTTTCACCCATGCGGCACTGCATACCGGAGAATAGCTGTTGCTTTGTCTACGGATCAAGGGATTATTGCACTGTCTCCTGTACCTGGAGTCTCATTATTCCTCGTTGATCCAGACTTTTGCTACCGACAAATCCTCTCCCCTGCTGGCTTACAACCGGAGGGAACCCCCTTAGTATCTCCAGCTGACCTACTAGTGTACCATATATAATTATTATGCTACAGGTGGTATTAATTATCCCCTTCGTAATATGCTCATGGACTTACGCTCTTGACCTATTCATGCACATTCTTCGCCTTACAAGCGCAACTCTCATTCTTAATAAATGTAAGATAATCTTGGTGCTCTTCTAATAAATATTATAAACAGTACTTTCTTGTTAAGCCGTGTTATTGTGTGGGTGTTCATCTCATATACATGTGTACTGTATGGCCAGTAGTAATGTACATAACTCAGTAGTGGTTTAATGATACCATACTTATTCAATACAGTCAGGGAATTGTACCCCTCAGTTACAAGATCTATTCACAATGTGCTAGACCTGTGTATTATAACTATTCACAATGTCCTAAACTCTTCATAATGTCCTAAACCTGTGTATTATAACTCTTCACAATGTGCTAGACCTGTGTATTAGAACTCTTCATAATGTCCTAAACCTGTGTATTATAACTCTTCACAATGTGCTAGACCTGTGTATTAGAACTATTTATAATGTCCTAAACCTGTGTATTATAACTCTTCACAATGTGCTAGACCTGTGTATTAAAACTCTGAAACTGCCGGAAGAACAACAGATTTAGCAACTGCGCCCCAGAGACACAGAGAACATTGGCAACAACTGCAGGTGTTTTTAACACTATATCCCTACTTCAGATGGATAGAGACTAGGTTGAAAATATGCAAAATGGTTCTGCGGGAGAACTGGAGAACTGTTAGAACTAATAGACTTTTAACTACAGAACCCTGCACAGACTCTGGTACCCTTTCCACAAGGATTCATATATCATTCACACATTTATTCACATCTTCAGTCATATTTGTAGACACAAATGTATTGATAATATGTGTATTTATATTAAGACTTAGTATGGAGGATAGAGTATGTATATTATACCAGGGAAGACTAAGACTTAGTATGTAGTACTGTATATTTGTAGAAGCTAGACTTAGGATAGCTATATATAATTTAGTTATAGTTGTAAATTGTATATAGTATAGTAGTGTATATAGGAACCAGTTTCTCAGGAACTCAGCATGTCTTTTTTTTTACCATGCATATCTTGTGTCTTACCTATTTTTTTCCCCCTATGTTTATTTTTTTCTATGCCTATTTTATTATTGTATTTTGCACAATGCGGGCAAGACCACCTGCATTTCACTGTATGCCCTGGTATGTATGTGACACATAAACCTCTTGATTCTTGATTCTTACAACGAGTTAGTCAAGATGAGAAGCACGTTCAGTCACAGACTCATACCCCCCCGACACTCAACTAACCGCCTCGGCCAGTCCTTCATACCAGCGGCCATCAGGCTCCACAACAGTACCTTATGCATACTGCACCTTATGTGAATACTGTATATTTCAGTTAGTTAGTTAGTTAGTTAGTTAATTATATTGACTTAGTTAGTTATGTTGTTTACACTGCTTGTGTTTATTACCTGTACCTCCCATCCCACTCCCCCATGCTGCTATGATACCTGAATTTCCCCAAGGGGATCAATAAAGGAATATCTTATCTTATTTGTACCTGGGTTGACTTAGTATAGAGTCTGTATATTATACCAGGGTGGGCTGTACATACATACATAGTGAGATTATTGATAGAGTGTATATTATTCTAGGGGGACTGTACATACATACATACATACATACATACATACATACATACATACATACATACATACATACATACATACATACATACATACATACATACATACATACATACATACATACATACATACATACATACATACATACATACATACATACATACATACATACATACATACATACATACATAGATACATACATACATACATACATACATACATACATACATACATACATACATACATACATACATACATACATACATACATACATACATACATACATACATGCATACATACATACATACATACGACCCTGAACTGTGAACAATCCCTCTTTCTGTCGGCGAGCCTGTTTTGTGTTATTGACCCCCGGACCGGATCACGACCATTCTATTGCTTTTTCCCCCTGGATTCACCGTAAATTCAATAAATACTATTGATTGATATTGCTCTTGTGTGGACATTCACATTTGTTTGTATTTGAACCGTGGCGAACCTGTATCAGGTTTGTCACAATACATACTGTACATACATACATACATACATACATACATACATACATACATACATACATACATACATACATACATACATACATACATACATACATACATACATACATACATACATACATACATACATACATACATACGGTACATACATACATACATACATACATACATACATACATACATACATACATACATACATACATACATACATACATACATACATACATACATACATACATACATACATACATACATACATGCATACATAGTGATATTATTGATATAGTGTATATTATACCAGGGGGGGCTGTACATATTGTACATAGTGTTATTATTGATAGAGTGTATGTTATTCCAGATTGTTCTGTACATACTGTACATAGTGATATTATCGATATAGTGTATGTTATACCAGAGTGTTCTGTACATACTGTACATAGTGATATTACTGAGTGTATATTAAACCAGAGTGGGCTGTACATACTGTACATAGTGATATTACTCATATAGTGTATATTATACCAGAGTGGGCTGTATGTACATACTGTACATAGTGATATTACTGATAGAGTAACATACAGTATGACCCACCTGTCCAGAGATTCAGTGCAGACCAGACTTGTTCTTACTATATTTCTATTCTGATATTGTATTATTATCCTGCCTGTACTCCTCCTCTCCCTCTCCTGTTGCCGCATTGACACCCAAATCTCCCCACGGGGTACAAATACAGATCCATCTTCTCTCATCTTATCTTAGTGTCTGACATTTGCCTTCATGTCTCTCCCTCCCTCCATGTTGATCTCTCCACCTCGTGAAGAAGTATTTTAATTGGGGCTTTTAGTCGGCAGAGAGCGCCTAACCCGGTGCCTTTGTCGACTGGGTGTTTCGCTTTGGTACAGAACTTGAACTGCTCCACTTTGACAAGCTCTGAGATTAACAACACAAGGCAAACGCATGCTTTTTATGAAACACAACTCTGGCATTTCAATAACCTTGACTCCAAACAAAGTATTTCACTTCAATAGCTTTGGCTGTAGTCAGTTTCACACTTTTTCTCAGAGGACCTTTTCATTAAAAATGATTTCCTCAGGAACCGCAACAGATGTGGTTGTAAACACCCTTTTATTTTAGATGTATATGCTGGTAATATAACCAACCTATTGTTATGCCTGATGCCAACTTCTCCAGAATAATAGCTGTTGTGTTTAATCTCGGAGAAAGTAGGAGAGATGGTGTTTAAAACAGATCAAGTAAAAGAGAGCGCTTAACAGGAAGTTCTTAGTGTACGACTCATTCCAACAGTTCTTTTAAAACTCTTTTAATTGTACTTTTAGCGATATACTGTAGGCTGATTATAATAATGTTTATGTCAATACTATGTACTGCTGACACTGAGGACCACAATGGAAGTAAGTCTGTGACTTTTGTGCTATCCTTGATCATTTTAGGATGCATGACTTGTTGTAACGAAACTAAACTAAATGAAAGTAAACGAAAGTAAATTAAAGTAAATTAAACTAAACTAAACTAAACTAAACTAAACTAAACTAAACTAAACTAAACTAAACTAAACTAAACTAAACTAAACTAAACTAAACTAAACTAAACTAAACTAAACTAAACTAAACTAAACTAAACTAAACCCCCTGGCTACCCAGAGGTAGAAACTAGAAATCCAAGCTGGCTGTAGTTCTTCCAGTACCTGGCGTGCCATCTGTACACATGACACATCACATGACACGCCAGGTGCCGGAAGAACAACTTTTGCAGCTGCGCCTCAGAGAACATTGGCAACAACTGCAGGCGAAACTTCACCAATGGTAACATTACGGCCACTGGTAACATTACTGCCAATGGTAACATTACTGCCAATGGTAACATTACTGCCACGGCCCACTGGTAACATTACTGCCACTGGTAACATTACTGCCACTGGTAACATTACTGCCACTAACATTACTGCCACTGGTAACATTACTGCCACTGGTAACATTACTGCACTGGTAACGTAAGGTTATCCTATAACCCTAGTTATATGATACTGGCTGAGCGTCTCGCTCTGCCTTCTGAGATATAACATATCATCTCTAGCACCTAGTGTGCTCCGGGAAACAAAACAAATGCACCCACTTGCACGTGACCACGCCACTCCCATGCGTCCTCTATATTACGCCGGAAGTGGTCACGCCTCACCCTTCCCAGTTCGATTTCCATAAGCGGAAAACATCCAAGGGACCTCAGGGAGCTAAGAGCGAGACACCAGTATCATATAACTAGGGTTATAGGATAACCTTACGTTGTATATCAACTGGCCTCGTGTCTCGCTCTGCCTTCTGAGATAAGGGCACAGCGGATGCGTGGCCCCGACAAGCGGGACCACGTGTGACACAGCACCCTGCGGTCCACACCCACACACCCCTGCTAGCCCACCTGATGGCGGGATGCAGGAGAGGTCCCGGACCTCAGGACCGCCTGGGAGACAGAACCCCCAGTCATGTCCATGAGGTAAAACCTAACGAAAAGACTCAGGGTGGACCAGGAGGCCGCAGCACAAATGTCCTCCACAAGGCCCCCTCTAACAGGGCAGCAGAGGCCGCCACACCACGAGTGGAGTGCGCCCTGATGCCCCCGGGGGGAACCTGTTCAGCCAACGTGTAGCAAAGGGCAATGCCCTTGCACAACCAATGTGACAGATGCTGCTTGGACAGCGCCTCACCTGCGCGAGGGCCACCGTAACAAACAAACAGTTGATCGGAGGCCCTGAAACCCTGCGTGCGACTAAGGTAAACCCCCAGCGCATGGACAGGACACGACAGGTGCAGGCTCGACTCCAACCCACCAGCGTGAGGAGGAGGATGAAACACCTGAATCACAATATCCCTGGAGCGAAAAGAGCTCCGGATATTCTTTGGCACGAAGACTGGATTAGGCCTCAGAGTCGCCCCGCTATCGGCCCGAATAGACAGGCCGCACCCACGCGTTTAGCGGAGGTGACGGCCAAAAGGACCGCGGTCTTAAAAGATAGCCAAGCCAACGGCACCTGCTCAAGAGGCTCAAACGGGGCCTCCGACAACTGACCCTGGACCAGTTGGAGGTCCCAACTCAGAGACAGAGAACGCTCGACAGGCTTGAGACGCCGAGCAGGAAACGTTTCACTAGAGGGGGGCTGAACAGCATACCGCCCTCAAGGCCCACGTGATAGGAGGATATAGCCGCGGCGTATACCCTCACCGTCGAGGCCGACAGCCTATCCAAGATAGACTGGAGGAAGGAAAGAACCGAGTCCAGGGGGCAAGACACTGGGTCCAGGCCCCCAACCTCACACCACTCTTGAAAAATATGCCACTTCCCAGCGTAAACCGCGGTAGTGGACGGAGCACGCGCGTTCCGGATGGTGTTAACCACAGTAGGGTTCAGACACATCTCCTTCAGATTCAGTAGCCAAACCATCAATGGCTGCCTCAGAACAGGACGCAGAAACAGTGTCCCATGAGCCTGGGAGAGGGCCGGCGGCGACCCCGGAACAGGCCACGCCGGGGCCACCAAGAGCTGAATCAGGGCCGGGAACCACACAGCCGTGGCCCGGTCCGGCACGACCAGGATCAAAGTCCTGCGCTCCCGACGTACTCGCTCCAACAGCTGAGCTATCAGTTGTATGGGGGGGAACGTGTACAGAATCCCGGGCGGCCACGGATACATCGAGAAGGCATCGGGGGTTGTCCTTCCGACTGACCGAGAACCACAAGGGGCACCGGTGGGCCTGTCTGCTCGCAAACAGGTCTACCGCGGCCTTCCCGAACTGGTCCCAGACCTGTCTGACTATGTCTGGATGCAGTCCCCACTCGTCGGGGTGAGGACCGCTCCGCGACATCACATCTGCACCCACATTATCTCTGCCGGGGATGTGGAGGGCCCTCAGTCTGCCCAGATTGAGAGACGCTCATAGCCAGAGCTCGACCGCCGCCCAGTGCAGACGAGGGGAGCGTACTCCCCCCTGTCTGTTGATATACGACGCTGCTGTCGTGTTGTCCGTCCTGATCAAAACATGCATGTCCACCACAAGGCGGCCGAGCCACTTGAGGACCAGAAGGACTGCCTTCAATTCCAACACATTGATATGTAGAGCAGACCGGGCAGCATGGTACTGCCATCTGCCCCCTACTATGCCCCCTACCCGACACGTCCCCCCCCATCCCGTGAGGGAGGCGTCGGTGATGACCGTGACGTGTGATAGCCTGCTGCCCATGGGGACCCCGCTGGTGAGGGCACCAGGCCTTCCCCAGTGGTCGAGATCCCCCAGTACTGACAGGGGAACCTTCAGTTGCTTCCACTTGTCTCTCACCGGGTCTATTTTCATCCTGGAAAACCACCTCTGTATCCTCCTCATGAAGAGGAGGCCAAGAGGGACCACAGAGTGAGCAGATGCCATCATACCGAGCAGGCGCATCACGGACAGCGCCGTAACAGTCCTGCCAGGACGGAACCTCCTGAGCGCGCCGAGAATATCCGCTCGTCGCTGCTCTGAGAGGGTTAAAGGGTTAAAACCAAGCCCAAGTACTCCACCTGTTGACTGGGAAGAGGAGTACTCTTCTCCCAGTTCACAGCAAAACCCAGACTGGTGAGGAATTCCACCACCAGCCGGGTATGAGACCTGGCAACCTACTCTGACCGACTGAGGACCAGAATGTTGTCGAGGTAGAACAAGATTCGTATCCCCTGACGACGCAGAGGGCCCAGCGAGGTCTCCACGCACTTGGTGAAAGTAGCCGAACGGCAGCCTCTGGTACTCGTACGCTATGCCCTGAAACAGGAAGCATAGGTATCTCCTGTGAGGAGGGAAGATCGGGATGTGAAAATACGCATCCTTCAGGTCTATGGAAGTGAACCAGTCTCCCACTCTGACAGCGCTTAACAGGTGTTTGACGGTCAACATTCTGAACCTTCTCGCCACAATCATACGATTGAACGCGGACAGGTCCAGTATAGGTCTGACACCTCCTGATTTCTTGGGCAGCAGAAAATAGCGGGAGTAAACGCCACGCATCGCATCCTCCCTTGGGACCACGACGATGGCCTGCTTCGCCAACAGAGATTGAATCTTGTCGGCCAGAGCTGTCACTGCCACGGACCCTGACAAGAGGGTCTATACCAAACCCAAAAATGGAGGGTGGGGTTGTGTAAACTGTAACACAAGCCCCTCCCTCAGCGTTCTCTCCATCCACCTCGACATATGGCACTCCTGTAGCCATATGTGATGATAATCCCAAAGCGCACCCGCAGCCAACTGGCGCTGGTCCGCCAGGAACCGTAGATAGGGGGCCCGGTCCCTCCCGCTGTGTGTTGCCAACCCTGGACTCGCCAACCGCGCAAGCAGGGTGTCTCGCGGAGTCAGGATATCGCACCCTGACTCTACCAATGAGGCAATCGCACCCAAGGGAGGACCCCGACAGAAAGGGCCGGCCTGATACGGTGAGAGTGGCAATCACCCCTGGTGACATAGGCTCCCCCGCTGAGCATCTTCCTGGCATAGACTGCTGAGGACAGCCTGCTCTGCAGCTGGACATGCAAGGTGTGTGGTCCCCACGCTGCCCGATAGGGTGAGTCCCTACACACCGTAGCCCTGTAGTGATATTACTAACACCCAAATCACCCGTGCCTGACTGACCACCACCGGTCTTCCGGTCGGGGGAGGCACTAACGTGATACCCGGCCTGGCGAGGGCCGGGCTGGGGGAACCCACGCTGCGACCTCCTGGGCCTAGAGTTCCCCATCTGACAAAATGTTTTAGATACAGGGAACCCTGCTCCGTCAACAGACACAACACCAGGCTCACCAAACACAGACGCAGGATGTGTGGTGTGGGAGCCGCTTGACAGCACAGCATTCTCATAGACAGACCCAGGCCTAGCTAGCAACTGGGTGTCAGCCCCTGTCTCCATGAGAAGCGAAATGTGGGGCCGCTTCCGCTTCACTGGAAGAGCGCGGCCCGCAGCCAAAGGGAACAAATCAGAGCCCTGTGTCCCGTAGTGTATCGGGGGGGGGAGTAACCGGAGAGCGTGCTAGACACAGCTAGACGGCGACTGTTTTCTAGGGCATGCTCATCTAATGTAGCCGATCCCTCGGCCGCCAAGGCTGTCGGCCTTGTGATCACCTGTTTTCTTTGTGCCCAGGGTATCTCAGGTGGGGGAAACATGGCCGCTGGCTGGGGGCCTCGCCGCAGCCGCTGTTGAGGCCGTGCTCTCACCTCTGGCTGCGTGGTGTGGGGCGGTGTGAAGCCCAGGTCAAATACCACCTGCGCCCCTGCGGACAGACCAAAAAGCCCATCTGCGGAGAGGGGATCCCTGAGGAGGGGAAGTCTCCTCTCCTCCTAAAGGGGAAACTGCTCCAACCAAAGATGCCTGTGAACAAGTGTTGACAGCATCCTAGCCCTCCCTGCGGTTATAGTTTGCGGCTGAGTCAAAAGCTGTATAACCTCAAAAACACGTGCAATGTTTTTGACGTCGGCTGGCCCTAAGGCCCCACTACCTGACACCATTTTGGACAGAAAAGCAGCCAATTGAGCAATGTTATTGTTTGCTGCTAAATTCCATCCCGCGGCGGTATAAGCTTCATCAGCCCACTCAGCCACCTGCCGGGCCGACTTGCCCTCCGGCGTCGGCTTCCGGGTGGGATACCGTTCAACCATGCCAGGGCAAAGGACCGATGCTACCTGCTCCTCTAAGCACGGCACACATGTCCTGGGCCCTGTCATCAGCCCATCCACCCTGTGTAAAGAGTAAAAAAGCCTCAGCAAAACCCTCAACATTAGACACCGATTGACCTTCAGCAATGAAACGGTTAAGAGGAGGGAAGAGTGGTGACAGCCCCGGCGGGGCCCATGGGAACGGCGCCCCAAGCATCTTAGCATTAGCTGCGCGCTAGGATATTTGGAAAAACATCCAAAAGTGAGTAATGATGACCACGTTCATCCAAATATCCCGCCCCCCCGCGCCAATACATCACCCGGCTGTCTCACGAGACAACGAGCAGTATTACATATACCAATGCCAGCTAGTGCAGGCCTTACCTGGGCGCGACGCAGCTCGACTGCCAGCCGTCGCGCGAAGTCCCTCGGTCTGCTGTCATGCGACGAGGAACAAACAGGATAGGGCCGTCGTGCTGTCAGGACATGCCGAGAAGGTTCCGGGGGCTGGCAAACTTCTGGCGAATTCCCAACATTGTTTAATTTCTCCTTCTGCTTCATAACAATCTCTAGTTCCGAAGTGCATCTAGCTGCTTTACACGTGCGCACGTGTGTGTGTGTGTGCGTGCGAGCGCACGCTCAACTGCGCTTGTGTCTGTGTGTCTCTGTGTATGTGTGTGTGTTTTGTGTGTTACAGGGACTTGCATCAGTTGTATGACTTCACAATGTGTTGCACAACTGAATCCCTCCCCTCCTTCATCCCCTCTCTAGCCTCTACTGCTCCTGTTTGACTAAATATCTCCCTCTCTCTCTCTCTCTCTCTCTCTCTCTCTCTCTCTCTCTCTCTCTCTCTCTCTCTCTCTCTCTCTCTCTCTCTCTCTCTCTCTCTCTCTCTCTCTCTCTCTCTCTCTCTCTCTCTCTCTCTCTCTCTCTCTCTCTCTCTCTCTCTCTCTCTCTCTCTCTCTCTCTCTCTCTCTCTCTCTCTCTCTCTCTCTCTCTCTCTCACCACACTTGTCTCCTCACCACTTCTGAACCTCCACACTCCAATTTTCGAACTTGCTGTAAAGCTTTGTAGCTTTTCATCCTTTATTCTCCTTATTTTTTTTTAGATACAAAGCACCTCATAGACCAGCAAGGTATTTTTTATTTTTAAGGCTCTTATTGGTAAGATACCTCCTTATCATTGTTGGAATGGAATTGTGGAACCCATGGAACCCGTTCTAGTGACTGGCTGGTCGGCCCCCAGAGTTTGCTTAGAACAGGGTAACAGGCATTTCGCTATGATGCCCATCTAGCTCATGGGATGAACTCCAACAGTCCGTTAAAACTTGAGATTATCCCTTTGTTACAGAGTTATGATTTGATCTCCAACCTTTGTCAATCAAGTTGTACGTGTTTTAATTATTTGTTATCCTTATGTTACACCCGCTAAGTTCCTAGCTTTAAGAAAGACACAGAGTAAAAGATAAACTGGCGCCGCTCTGATGGCTGCCTTTCTGATCGCTCCGACGAGACTGTGCTTTATTTTGTTAATTTTTATAGTATTAGGAGTTTTATTTGCACCAACTGTTGGTGCATTATATGTGTATGACCGTCAGTCAATCATTGACATTGGATTAAGAAAAACTTACCGTTTGGATTGCTCTCTGGATCGGATCGCTGAACAGCAGAAATGGCCCGCCGAGATCCTTTGTTATGCCGGCCATGGCCAAGACGCCAAGAAGCCGCCGCGAAGACGAGGAAAGAGAGCCGGGGTCCGGAACAGACTGAGGTCCAAACGACACAGAACCACATTGCCCAGCATATTGTTGGCCAATGTGCAATCGATAGGAAACAAATTGGACGACATCAGAGCAAGGATCCAATTCCAGAGGGACATTCGGGATTGTAACGTCCTCTGTTTCACAGAAACTTGGCTGAGTCCAGATGTCCCGAACCACGCAATAGAACCGGCAGACCATTTCTTCGTTCTCCGCAAAGACCGGACGGCGGAAGAGTCATTAAAGAAGAAAGGAGGCGGCATTGCCTTCATGATAAACAAGGAGTGGTGCGATGTAGGCAACACAAAGGAAATGTCTAACCACTGCTCCCCAGACCTGGAGTTTATCACGATAAAATGTCGACCCTTCTTCCTCCCAAGAGAGTTAACGTCCATCATCCTCATCGGAGTGTACATTCCACCACACGCGAACACTGAGGTCGCACTTTCAAAACTTCACGACGAGGTAAACAAACTCCAGGCAGCTAACGTTGACGCGGCCATTTTGGTCTTGGGGGATTTCAACAGCGCGCGTCTTAAAAAGGTGCTGCCGAATTTCTATCAGCATGTGACCTGTCCCACCAGAGGCGAGAACATATTAGACCATGTATACTCGCAATTTAAGAATGGGTACAAGTCACAGGCTCTTAGTCCATTCGGTAAAAGCGATCACGCTGCAATTTTTCTTTCTTTTGCCTAAGTACAACAGTGTCTCAAGCGAACGCCGGTGGTCTCGCGAGAGGTTAAGCGTTGGGCCGTGACGTCAGTGGAGTCACTCCAAGCAGTGCTGGGAAGCACAGAATGGAGTGTATTCCGTGATAACACAGCCAATATTAACGAATACACCGAAACGGTGATTGACTATGTCTGTACTCAGGTAGAAGTAATAATCCCCACCACCAAAATTAATATCTACCCAAATCAAAAGCCCTGGGTAGACAAATCCGTCCGTGAGGCTCTGAAAGTGCGCACATCAGCATACAACACCGGGCTGGTGACAGGCAACATGGAAGAACACAAGATGGCAAGATACAACGTCAGGAGAGCAGTAATAGAGGCAAAACGGCGTTACAGGGATAAAGTTGAACTTCAGTTTGAACAGGCTGACTCTAGAGGCATGTGGCAGGGCCTCAGAACAATGACAGACTACAAAGGAACCCCCCTCAAACTGAACAGTGACATCTCCTTAGCAAATGATCTCAACTCCTTCTATGCGAGGTTTGAGGCTGTGAATAACAACACCAGCCTACAAACCACGGCAATGGGGGGGGGGGGGTCTGCTGATGGAGACTCAGTGTTCAGGGTAACAGAGCATGAGGTGAGACGGATCTTTAAAAAAGTGGATATCAGGAAGGCAGCAGGACCGGACGGCATCCCCGGCCGCGTCCTAAAAGTCTGTGCCGACCAACTGGCCCCGGTATTCACTGACATCTTCAACCTGTCCTTGGAACAGGCCGTCATCCCCACCTGTCTGAAGAAGTCCACCATCATCCCTGTACCCAAAAAATCTACGCCCGCTTGCCTCAACGACTACCGCCCTGTAGCCCTCACCTCCATAGCCATGAAGTGCTTTGAGAAGCTAGTGAAGGGCTACATCTGTTCCTCCCTCCCCATCAACCTGGACCCTCTGCAATTTGCATATCGCCCCAACAGGTCCACGGAGGACGCCATAGCCCATGTGCTGCACACAGCAGCATCACATCTGGACAAGAGGAAGGGGAACTATGTGAGAATGCTGTTCATCGACTACAGCTCAGCATTCAATACCATAGTCCCCTCCAAACTCATAGCCAAGCTCAGGGACCTGGGCTTGAACTATGACCTGTGCCAGTGGGTCCTGGACTTCCTGACGGGCAGACCCCAGGTGGTAAGAGCCGGCAACTGCACCTCCTCATCCATCACGCTCAACATAGGGGCCCCCCAGGGCTGTGTTCTGAGCCCCCTCCTCTACTCCCTGTACACACATGACTGCGTAGCACAGCGGAACAACAACACCATCATCAAATTTGCTGATGACACAGTAGTGGTGGGCCTGATCTCTGCCAACGACGAAAGGGCCTACCTGGAAGAGGTAGAGAACCTGTCACAGTGGTGTCAGGAGAACTGCCTCTCCCTGAACGTCAGCAAAACAAAAGAGATGATTGTGGACTTCAGGAGGTCGGGGGTCAAGGACTACAGCCCCCTCAGCATCGACGGGGCACCAGTTGAGAGAGTGAACAGTTTCAAGTACCTCGGAGCCCACATATCCGAGGACTTGACATGGACCACACACATTGACAGTGTTGTGAAGAAGGCACGACAACGCCTCTACTTCCTCAGGCGCCTAAGGAAGTTCCAAGTCAGTCAGAAGATCCTTAGGAACTTCTACTCATGTACAATAGAGAGCATCCTGACCGGCAACATCACCTCCTGGTTTGGGAATAGCACTGCACAAGACCGTAGCAGACTACAAAGAGTGACACGTTCAGCCGAACGCACAATTAGAGGGGGGCTTCCCACCCTCCAGAACATTTACAACAAGCGGTGCAAGGGGAAGGCTAAGAGAATTATTAAGGACTCGAGCCACCCGAACAACTGCCTCTTTGAACTGCTGCCGTCAGGCAAGCGATACCGGAGTCTTATGGCGAGCACAGAAAGACTCAGAAGGAGCTTCTATCCCCAGGCCATCAGGCTGCTAAACGAACAATAATCGCTAAACGAACAATAATCACTATGCAACAACCATCAAATGCACACAGCACACACACCCACAAGCACACACTCACTCAAACAAACAACACACTGCAGCACCCACTCTCCACACTTTAGATCACACAAACACACTTACACTTTATATTTATTGATAAAGGATTTGCACTACAACTCGTACACCTACTGTGAATTGTACCTAAACTGCACCTCGTCCATTTATGCCTTGCACTATATAGTATTGTATATTAGTACACTGCACAGTATTGTATATTGTATGGTAACTACGTCTACGAACATTGTACATATGTCTAAACTGAACACTGTGACCTCTTTTTTTTACTTCTAATTTTTACTATGTTTTTATTTCATACTTATCTTGTCATGCACAGTCTCTGGAGCGCAACAGTAAGAAGCATTTTGTACAAAAGTATTCTGTACTTCTGTATGACAACTATTAAAGAAACTTGAAACTTGAGTGTAGGTTAATTTAACAATAGTATTTATTATATAAAAGTGGTGGACAAAAATACTATAAGCCCACTTCAACCTCATGTCAGGAACCCCAATCAGCATTGACCGGGCAGGGTTTGATTCACGGCAACCTGGTGATACTTCACACAATGAAGGAGAACGATATCAAATGTCAATAACACTTCACACAATGAAGGAAAACTATATCACACATCAATAAATACCACTTCACAAACTGAAGAAAAAGAGATATCAAACTTCTCACAATGAAGTAAACGGATATCATACCACTCTGTGATTCAACTTTATCAAACATTGGCACACGTGTGCATAACCACGGCATCCATATGTAATATGGCACACTAGGCCTGCCCGTATTCATGTTTGAGAGAGCTACCTTGTACATGAGTTGGTGTTGTGGTGGGGGGGGGGGGGGGGGGGGGGGACGGACGGACACACAAATAAACAAACAAACGTAAATAAAGAAAACGAATCCGCCCTAAGGGCAAGACCCACTGGCCCGGGCGGATTAGACATAATTATAACTACCAAACAATAAATAAAAAAAAAAGTGTTTCACAACAAGAGCAGTTGGACCACTGGTGCTCTGCCGGGAAACACACACAACAGTATTATTAAAACAATAACACATAATTATTAGACAACATTACTTGCTAAAACAAAGTCCTATCCTACCGACTACCTTCAATCCCGCTGGGAACCAGGCAAGTGATCTGGAACAAACACTCCATGTCACACATATTGCACAGCACATATTAAAACCCGCTATTCCTAAACCATAAATACTACCACTGCCTACCGTAGTGTGTAATGCTCGTTCCTGCATCCTGGAGTGAGGTGTGCACCTACCTCACTGCACCGGCCGCAACAAACAATTCAACTCACGTTCCTCCCGCAGGTAGCCCCCTATAACGGAACCTGGCTCATTGAGGCCCCTCCTCCTTTCTCATTACTGCCACCCGCCACACTTGCTTTTGCCTCGCCTTGTTGTCTTATTGTTGTGATTTTATATGCTGTGTGATTTTATATGGCTTTTCTTTGCTTATTTCTGTATGTACACTCGATGTGACTGTAAATGAGGGAAACCTCAGTTGCCTTTCGAGTTTAGACAAACATTTGAAAATGAAAATGATCAGTCAGTTGATAACAAGTTTCTCAAACTCATGAATTGATATTGTGAGTCACCGGTAGATTTTGACACAAAGAACGCCTCTCCTTGTAACGTTGGGGGTTCGCTAGTAGTGGGTGAGCAATCCACTGGCGTACCCTTGTGGGTACATCTATGTTTGTCTGTCTTAATTACAGTGGCGTCGCGTGGGTAAAATAACAGGGGATGCCAAAAAGAAAGTAAAAAAAAAGAAAATTATTGCCACTGCCAGTCAAACCAAGCAGTCACCATGTACAGTATGGCTTGGCGGCCACTGCCAGTCAAACCAAGCAGTCACCATGTACAGTATGGCTCGGCGGCGTTACTACTATGAACAAAACAAAGCCAAGAGAACAGTTTTGACTCTTCAAATAAAGTGACTATATTTATTTTTCCAAATAAATATAATTTGAGTCAATCACAAAATTCACAATCCGTCAATGTCATTAACAATGTGTTTCCCTGAACAATGAGTGAACTAAAAACCAACAGGTATTGTGCTTTGTCAGCAGATAAAACATTTGACGCTATAGGAGAGGAGACTGTTGTGGTCTTGGTCCATGAAACAACTATTACTTGGCATTTATAAGACAGCACGCCTCAAAAATAATTAAATAAACCAAACAAACATCACAGGTACATATGTCCAAATTAACCTGGCTACTATGGAGGAATAAGTGACTGCGTATTCGAGCCCCTGGCCCCAAATGTACAGTCTCCTCACCACCGGATGTATATTTCTCTCCCACCCACCCACCCCCTCCTAATGTACAGTCCCCTCCCCATCATATCATATGTATATACTCTGTCAGGATCTATGAGTAACAGTACTGTATATTTGGATACCGCATATGTCACAAATGTATCAGTACTAAATACCTATATGTCCCTATGCCATAAATGTCATGTATATTGTGTATGTCATAAATGTCAATATGAATTGAAAATGGGGGACCCTGATGTAAACAAGACAAACGTCTTTCTATGGTCTGCATCCCCTTAACAATTGTGTGTATTGAGCCGTACTGTATTGTACCCATTCTGCAATCTGTTCATTCATTCATTAATTTGCTGTCTCGTTATAACACAAACAGTTAGTCACCATGAACCTTACGTTAGTTAGCATCCAAGCTAGCCTGATAACGTTAGTAACTTAGCATCCAAGCTAGAAACTGCTTCTTACCTGGCCAATAAACTGGTCCTCCTCGCTCCTCCTGGAGATTTGTTAAATCATAATATCCACAGTGGTGTGCTGTGCTGGTCCTCAGTAAATGTCCCGCCGGCGAAAAATAAGTGGCTAATAAAGTGCTAAATGTTTGATACACTAATAGAGGATTCGAACGTGCCTGCTCTGTTAATACAATTTTCAATCAATCAATCAATCAATCAATCCCGCGAGGGGATGACGTTCAGACGTTCAGCTCGAATCCTATCGGCTAATAATTGGTTTTGGATGAATCACGTGGTGGAAGCTAGGGAAAGACACCCCCCTCCTCCCCTCCTGCCTGAGCTGCAGTGACTGACTGAGCACAGTGACTGCCAACCTGCCTCAGTGAGTCTGACAGTGTAGAGAGAGTGAGAAAATTCAAAAAAAAAATATAACACAGAGATATGAATAATGATTTTTGATTATGATTGTAAACTATATAAAAAAAATATATATAATTTTTATTTTTTATTTTTCATATTTTATATTACATATTCATATTTTAATGGGGAAGCCTGGCTTCCCTTGGCTTCCAGGAGGATTCGCCACTGCTTAATTACAGTAATTGTTAACCGGTGTGTTTTGTTAGTCTAAGCCTTTTTATACTTTCCTGTGTTTTACCTCCTTGTCAGTTGTCAGTTTACTTACTTTCTTACATACTTAAAAAAAACATTTTACTATGAGAATTCTCCCTGTAGTGCATTCATCTTGTAAGCCTAACTAAATAGATAAATATACTAAAGATCCAGCAATTTCATATCATATTTCGATAACACTTTAGACCTTTATAAGGTATTTGTAGATAATGAACTAATCATGAACAAACCATTTATATACATTCGTAAATGATTATTAAATCATTTATAACTATATTTGTTTAACATTTACAAATTAGTTCTACATTATTTATAACCCATTATCAACCTTGTTTGTACTTGATTTGTTCATCATTAAATAATGTTGTTTAATATAGTAACACATTTGTAGATGCTTTGAAAAATGGATATGAAAAAACGACTATACTGTACCTCCGTTTATTTGTTCATGTTCAACAAATGATTTGTAAAACAATCTTAAAAGATCTATAAATCATTTGCAGATGTTATTGTGTGCCCTAATCAAAAGTGAAGACTATTCATCATTAACAAATGTCTAATAGTTTGTTTATTTGTGTCCTTTTATGAATACACATGCACGAAGCAATTACCAGACTTGTCTTTTCATGTTTAACACATTATTTGTTAAGACATTCATAAAACATCTATAAATCATTTGCAGATGCTATTGCGTGCCCTAATCTAAAGTGAAGACTATTCATCATTAACAAATGTCTAATACAGTTAATTATTTGTTGACTTTTTCATCACCTGTTACAAATGTTGTTGACAGCTTTTGGATCCAGCCTTCTTTGTGACATCAAACAGTGACCGAATTAGGACTATAGATAAATGCAATTTTATTAACATATAAAATACATGTATTTTTCATGTGTAACCTGGGGAAAGCCAAATGCCCGGCAGCGACCAGGAAGCATTATGAGTCAGACGATGCGGTCGGGGCCATGAACCACCAGCTGGTGTCACCAAGTCTAACGAGGTAAACGTGATGGAGTTGAAAACCCTTTGATATTCCCCCCTTGGATCTCAATCTGGAGTTGAAACATTCCCACTTCACCACCTGGATTGGATGTTTTTTTCATGTGGCAGAGTGGATGAGACGGTGGTTCGAGGGTTCAAGGCGGAGGATGAGTCTGTGTGTCTCTGTGTCTCTGTGTGTGTGTGTGTGTGTGTGTGTGTGTGTGTGTGTGTGTGTGTGTGTGTGTGTGTGTGTGTGTGTGTGTGTGTGTGTGTGTGTGTGTGTGTGTGTGTGTGTGTGTGTGTGTGTGTGTGTGTGTGTTGTGTGTGTGTGTGTGTGTGTGTGTGTGTGTGTGTGTGTGTGTGTGTGTGCGTGCATGCGTGCATCTGTCAGTCTGTCTTTGCCTGTATGTACAGTATAATTAGTGAGTTTGTTTAGCTAGTTAGTTAGTAATTGATACACATAATGTTGGACCGCTGTTTCATGAGATTTTGTCTCAGTGACTTCCATTTGAGAAGGATTTGTTTCTTAGATATTATTTTGTCCACCATTCTAGAACTGTCTACTGCCACCATTCTAGAACTGTCTACTGTAGGTACATAGCGGCACGGTGGTGTAGTGGTTAACACTGTCGCCTCACAGCAAGAAGGTCCAGGGTTCGATTCCCGCTTGGGGACCAGGTTTCCATGATGCCAGGTGTGGTATCTCCCAGGAGTTTGCATGTTCCCCCCGTGCTTGCAAGGGTTTCCCCCCCGATAAGATAAACCCAATGGAAAAACATGCACAACAGATCGCTAATGCTGTGGCGTCCTTGACGAAGACGGACAGGAGCACTTGAATTGGTCCCCGGGGCGCGACTCACGTTGACGCCCTATCTGCTCCCGGCTGCCCATGGGGGGAAGGACAACGGGATGGGGAAAGTGCAGAGAGACATTTCATCGGAAACTCAGTGCATGTGTGTGTGTGTGTACTGTTCCTGTGGGTCGCCCATCTCGCGTGTGTGTGTTAAACTGCATGACAAATAAAGACTTCTAGTCTAACAATTATTATTATTATAGATGGATAACATTTTATTGTGGGCCACCTGGAACTCCTAATGGACCCCTGAGGGTTCCCAGACCCCACTTTGAGAACCACCAAATCAGATAGTTATTGTGTGTGTGTGTGTGTGTGTGTGTGTGTGTGTGTGTGTGTGTGTGTGTGTGTGTGTGTGTGTATGTGTGTGTGTGTGTGTGTGTGTGTGTGCTCCTCCTCGCCTCTGCTTTCCTCTGTCTCCTGTGCTCTAAACAAAGCAGTGGAGACATTATTGCCTATGAATAATTCAAGGTATCAATTCAAGTAACTTGATCCATGTATGTCCAGTCTTAAAGTATTAGCATTTAACCTCGGTTTGCAGGTCATTTTCAATTAACTACTTATCAAAGAAATGTATGCAAAGCCAGAGGATCAGGGAGGCTGGGGTTGCCAGTCCTGTCATCATCCCCCTTCTGGGGTTTCCAATTCCCATCCCTCTACACCCACGTTGCATGCATTATAGATCAATACTCGATACACCACAGTCCTCAGTTTTTCATCGCTCCTCTCTTAATTGCCTGCAGGATGGCTGCCTGTTGATATTCCGGGCAACAAGTAGATTCTTATAGTATAATAACAATAATAATGATAATGGGTCTCATTCTCCAACATTTTTCAAAGAGTTCTCTTGGAAGACTTATCTTGGAACCGACTGAGACAGAATCAATGACAAGTTCACTCTGAGTCCCGCACGTGCTGGTAATATGTCTTAAGGGGCTGAAACGGTGATCTGATATCTGCTTGGAGAATTCATTATGTCTTAAACTCAAAAGCGCGTTCCCGTTCAGGTCATTTGCATACAAAACAACGTCTCCAGAGCTCCTTATAAGGCAAAGTAATGACGCAGCTGTGTGGAAATGGATGCGGAAGTGCCTTGCCAGTCTTGCGCCACCCATCGAAATTAGATTAGATTAATGTATTGTCATCATATATAGTACAGCTCGTGGTACAACTGCCGCAGCGCGCGCGCACACACACACGCGCGCGCGCATGCGCAGTATACTGTAGCCTACGGCGTAATGAATGAATACAGTATATGCTTATTATTCCATTAATGCCTAAGGCGTAATGAATGAACGCAGTATAGGCTTATTATACCATTAATGACTTGTTACATTAGGATTTAGTAGATACTATATGCTCTGCCCTACATACAGTATAGGTACAGTCTGTACTTATACTGTACGTAGGGCAGAGGCAGAGCATAGTATCTACTAAATCCTAATGAAACAAGTAACTAGAATATATTAAGCCTATACTGTTCATTAGACACGTAGGCCATACTGGCGCACACAAGACTTGCTATTTCCATGCGATTAGCTTTAGTTCTTATTTATTTATCCACTGTCATTTCAGTGTTGGTGTATAGGCTATATAGTGTATTTCAATATAAGTTTAATTGATTAATGATATATTCGAAGGAATGCAGGTTTATAGCTATATCAACCCCCTCCAATGTACAGTAAATGACCAAGTATGGTTTTGTCAATATTCCAATGTACAGTTTTGCTTGTACAAAAGTTTTCAATCAATCAATCAATCAATCAATCAATCAATCAATCAAACAAAGGTCTGTCCCTTTGTATACCTGCATTCTTTCAAATGTATATAATTAATCATTAAAACAGATGTGTAACAAATAAGAAATACAAATTCCACAGAAGGCATTAAATAATTATTATTTTCAATAATTTCACAATAATTGCATAATTGTGTTTGAATATCTGAGTAATTAAAGTAATTATACATTTGTCCAAAATAGCTGGTTCAGATATGGTTAAGCAGCTGCCCTGTGATCAGATGAATCCATATTATAAATGTTTCCGACATCAAATGCGTAATTTCTTATCGTACAAATATTGTCATATTTATTTTAATTATGATTAAGTAATAAATTCCAAGGAGGCCTGTAGTGTTAACATGAAGGAATCACTATGAGAACACAGTCTGTCAAGTTAATAACATTTTCAATTAGTCAATCAATCATAAGTGTGCTCCTCAGCACTCTTAAATCTGCTCTCAGCCACGCTCAAATCTGATCTCAGGAAAATTTGGGGACTCGCGCTACCAGCCCTAATATGTCTTATATGGGCAGAAATCTGCCTAAGAGGAAATTTTTGGTCGTAAATTCGTTCGGGAATGAGACCCAATGATAACAATACCATTATTATTCGTATTGTTATTGCATTTAATGCAATATTAGTTATACTATAATAGAGCCTCTATGAGTTGTGACATTGTTGAAATGTATTTTGAGACAAAGGGTCAGTTTACAAGTACATTTTCAATCCCTCTCGTTGGTCCATCAGCCATTGGACGTCAATGGGAGGCATGAAACATGAATATTGCTTAGCGACAGAATTTAGGATCGTAGCCCTAAATGTGCCCCATTGCATGCTTAGCGTGAAACAAAAAAAAAGTTAAACCAAGTAGGCTTCCTCAAATGTGGACTATCCTTTTAAAAATATTGTAATGGTCTCTCGGTTAATCCGATTTGAATTTAGTGGCCGTGGAATGTTAGAACTTTTAAAATGGCGACTGATGGCCGAGATGCCTTTATAAGCTTCTGTTGTACAATACCACAAGTAAGTTCTACAAACAGTAGACAGATAATGTTTTAAAGCTAGATATATATATAGAGAGAGAGAAAGAGAGAGAGAGAGAGAGAGAGAGAGAGAGAGAGAGAGAGAGAGAGAGAGAGAGAGAGAGAGAGAGAGAGAGAGAGAGAGAGAGAGAGAGAAAGGAATCATTAATCCAGAGGCTGAACAGATAGGTAGTCTCTCTTCTTACAGGTGAACAGCTCTGCTCATGATGTTACACATGCATCTATGTCGAGGTGAATTGACTTGAGGTGTGTGTGTGTGTGTGTGTGTGTGTGTGTGTGTGTGTGTGTGTGTGTGTGTGTGTGTGTGTGTGTGTGTGTGTGTGTGTGTGTGTGTGTGTGTGTGTGTGTGTGTGTGTGTGTGTGTGTGTGTGTGTGTGTGTGTGTGTGTGCGTGCGCGCGCGTGCGTGTGTGTGTGTGTGTGTGTGTCTGACAGAGGTTAGGACTGACTGGGGACCAGGTGGCACTCCAGGTGTGTGGGAGGAAAGAGGAAGTAAACATTGACAGGATGGTCTCTGTGTTCAAAGAGAGGACACCGACACACACACACACACACACACACACACACACACACACACACACACACACACACACACACACACACACACACACACACACACACACACACACACACACACACACACACACACACACACACACACACACACACACACACACACACACACACACACACACACACACACACACACACACACACCAAACATTCATCATTGGACTGGGATCACATTGGAGACTGGATCACATTGGACTGAGAACTGCAACCCCCCATCATTAATTTCATATTATCATATACCTTCAGACATATCATACATACCTTCATCATTATCACACATGCATACATTCATCTTATCATACATACATACATTCACTCATTATCATATATACCTTCATATACATTATCAAACATCCATACATTCATTAATCTTATCATACATACATTCACTCATTATCATATATACATTCATACATATATTTATTTATTGGGTGATATGTATGTATTTATTGGGTTGTTGTGGGGTTGTTGCTGGTTGTTTGGTAATGTGTGTAGGAAATGGCTAATTAATTGATGTGTAGCACCTGTTTAGTCTTGTTAATTTAATTTAACTATTTAAACTGTTCTTGTCTACTTTGTTTATTGCAAGCAGCTGACAATTTAAAATGTTTGCCAAAAAGCCCAATATGCAATGGGGGTTGAATAATTTTGATTGCAACTGTATAACTTCATATCCATTATCAAACATACATACATATTCATACATTTTATCATACATATACATACATTCATACATATATTTATTTATTGGGTGATATGTATGTATTTATTGGGTTGTTGTGGGGTTGTTGCTGGTTGTTTGGTAATGTGTGTAGGAAACGGCTAATTAATTGATGTGTAGCACCTGTCGAGGGGGAGGAGTCCAGGTGTTATGAGGGCTGCGTGCCCAAGGAAGTGGCTTCTTGCCCTGCATGGGTTACAATGAAGGTAACTTAGGGAAGTGCCGTAAGTGTTTTGTTTCAAGTTTCTTTAATATTTGTCATACAGAAGTACAGAATACTTTTATACAAAATGCTTCTAAAGGGGTCCCCACACGGCGAGCGATTTTAGCCAGGCGACCGTTTTTTTTAGCGAGCCGACCGGCAGAATTGTATCGCCTCCATTGTTATGAATGAGAGAACCCACACGGCAGGAGATTTTGAAGCGACGGTCGCGCAGATATTTCTGTCGCCTCGCTAAATATCGCCTCGATCCTATTTTTGGAGGCGACGGCACAAGGACAATGAGGAAATAACATGACTTCTACAGTAGAAGTACTGCAGAAGTTCTACTGGTGTATCATTTGTACACCTTTAATGTATCAATACATTCATTGATCAATCTACGTATTATTACCATGCTACATAAGGTTATGTTCATTATTATTAACGGGAACAATTTAAATAAATAACGTTAGTTTGAGAAGCTATAGAGTGGCCGCTTGTCATTAACTAATAAATGAACAATGCGCCACGATGCACCTACTAGTGTTTTAATACTCGGGTAACAAAATAAGTTGTGGATGTTGACAGTTTAATGTCCAGGCTGCAGCTGATGTAGTTTGTAAGGTTTATTGTCCAAAGAAAATTATGGTTGATAACAAAACAGTTTGCGTCTTCCGTGAAAAAAAACATTCTCTTTCAGCAGCTGCATAACATTACTTGTCCAATCGGTGGTAATGAACGTATCGTAGCGACCAGGCATGCAGTAATGTCAGGAAGAATGAGGAGAGGTTGTATTCGTATATGGTGGTTTAATTCCAGCTCAATATGGCTTTTACAGGTTAATACTCTCTCGTAACGCACAACACAGCTACCTGCGAACCCGCTTCACAACAACCTAATGTCCGGTCCCTTCGGTCCGCCCTCCTATATCTCCCGGGGGGAAACACCCCCAGCTAAACAGAGCGACACATAGTTATTATACCTGAGAACGGTCGCCTCTGGTGTGGGGGGCTAAGCGATTGTCATTGAGCGACAGGCGATCACATCGCCAGGCGACGTCTGTCGCCCGCCGTGTGCAGACCACTTTACTGTTACGCTCCAGAGACTGTGCAAGACAAGATAAGTATGAAATAAAATAACATAGTAAAATTAGAAGTAAAAAATGAGGTCACAGTGTTCAGTTTAGACATATGTACAATGTTCGATGCAGAATAGACGTAGTTACCATACAATATACAATATACAATACTGTGCAGTGTACTAATATACAATACTATATAGTGCAAGGCAGAAATGGGACGAGGTGCAATTTAGGTACAATTCACAGTAGGTGTACGAGTTGTAGTGCAAATCCTTTATCAATAAATATAAAGTGTAAAGTGTGTTTGTGTGATCTAAAGTGTGGAGAGTGGGTGCTGCAGTGTGTTGTTTGTTTGAGTGAGTGTGTGCGTGTGGGTGTGTGTGCTGTGTGCATTTGATGGTTGTTGCATAGTGTTTATTGTTCGTTTAGCAGCCTGATGGCCTGGGGATAGAAGCTTCTTCTGAGTCTTTCTGTGCTCGCCTTAAGACTCCGGTATCGCTTGCCTGACCGCAGCAGTTCAAAGAGGCAGTTGTTCGGGTGGCTCGAGTCCTTAATAATTCTCTTAGCCTTCCCCTTGCACCGCTTGTTGTAAATGTTCTGGAGGGTGGGAAGCCCCCCTCCAATTGTGCGTTCGGCTGAACGTGTCACTCTTTGTAGTCTGCTACGGTCTTGTGCAGTGCTATTCCCAAACCAGGAGGTGATGTTGCCGGTCAGGATGCTCTCTATTGTACATGAGTAGAAGTTCCTAAGGATCTTCTGACTGACTTGGAACTTCCTTAGGCGCCTGAGGAAGTAGAGGCGTTGTCGTGCCTTCTTCACAACACTGTCAATGTGTGTGGTCCATGTCAAGTCCTCGGATATGTGGGCTCCGAGGTACTTGAAACTGTTCACTCTCTCAACCGGTGCCCCGTCGATGCTGAGGGGGCTGTAGTCCTTGACCCCCGACCTCCTGAAGTCCACAATCATCTCTTTTGTTTTGCTGACGTTCAGGGAGAGGCAGTTCTCCTGACACCACTGTGACAGGTTCTCTACCGGTGTTGTTTTGTTTGTTATTATGTGTCGGGCTTCACCTGCATATACTGTAGTTACAGTGAAGGTACTGTAACTGAGGGAAGTGCTGAAGAGTTTTGTTTGTCTGAATATCATAAGGAAGTTATTGTGGAACTCCTTTGATATTCTAGGTAGTATAGTGTATTGTTGTTATTTCGATTATGTCAATTTTTGTAAATATATCACCTCTGCACCTTGCTAGGCCGGCAAATAAAGCAACTCAAAGAAAATATTTCCGACCACGCCATTATTGTTGGGAGTTTGGAGGAGTTCGGAAAAGGACCCCGTCACAGTCTCATTCATACATATGCACTTGAGGGAGGATGTAGGCGGAGACATAGGTGTGCACCAGGAGTGTTCAAATCCACTTTATTTTCATTCATAGTCATCAATAAAACATAGGAGCGAACAGATTTAAGAATGGTAAATGGTGCATTTATATAGCAGCTTTTATCCAAAGCGCTTTACAATT
The DNA here is from genome assembly GCF_963971535.1 of Notolepis coatsorum. Taxonomy (NCBI): domain Eukaryota; kingdom Metazoa; phylum Chordata; class Actinopteri; order Aulopiformes; family Paralepididae; genus Notolepis; species Notolepis coatsorum. The sequence continues at coordinate 228,530,853 of NC_140165.1, forward strand.
TATTTTCTCACATTCACCCATTCACTCAAACATTCACACACAGACAGCGAAGGCAACCATGCAAGGTGCCAACCTGCTCATCAGGAGCAATTAGCGGTGGCTCAAGGACACTTCAACGAACAGGGACTTTCCGATTACCAGACGACAGCTCTAAGAATAAATAAATGACATATAGACAATGGACCTTTTGACATGTGAATATAAACATCTGTTGTCATATGATCTGTAATCATCACCACCTGTTGGCATAGAAGTTCTTCATAAGCTCCACACATGGGGCTGATCCAGTGAAGAGTGAACCAGAGGAAGCTGTGAAAGGTCTTGTATGGTTCTGCTCTGGCTGCACCCTGGATGAAGAGCACGGCCGTGTGCAGGGCACCCGTTTGTTCCTATATTGCCCGTTTGTTCCTACCGCCTCGATGACGACCAACCACCTCAAACTGAACCTAAGCTAAACAGAATTGCTTCACCTACAGGCCAAATCCTCCCCCCTGAACGACGTTTCCATCACAGTGGAGAATGTAGCTGTGTCCGCGTCCCCGACCACCAAGAACCTTGGTGTTGTCATTGACGACCGGCTGAACTTCACCACTCACATCGCCGCAACAACCAGAACTTGCAGATTCCTCCTGAACAACGTCAGAAGGATCCGCCACTTCCTGACAAAAGAAGCCACCCAACTCCTCGTCCAATCAACAGTCATCTCTCGCCTCGACTACTGCAATGCACTGCTTGCTGGTCTACCAACCACTGCCACCAAGCCTCTTCAACTCATTTAGTACGCAGCCGCCCGCCTGATCTCCAACCTACCATAGTCAGCCCATGTTACCCCACTTCTTAGGGACCTGCACTGGCATATCGTGCGGGGAAGGGAATGGCTCCTGCCTACCTCCCCTCAACGGTCTCCAACTACACATCCTCAAGACCACTCTGCTCTACATCTTCTAGCCGCCTCAGCCCCACTCCTGTCAGAGCTCCTGGACGGTCATCAAAGAGAAGCTGCATATTCTCTGTCCTTGCTCCACAATGGTGGAACGAACTTCCCACCACAGTCGAAACCGGACCAACCTTTGAAATATCTCTTCTGAAGAGCAACTCCACATCTACCACAGCTTTTCGGGCAGCATTGCTCACCTCTGACCTCTGATGTCTGACTTCTTTTGGGAAACGAATAGGCTAAATGTCAGGCCAGTTCATTTAATCATTACTGGAGTAAGTAATTTTGTCTTTGTAGGTGTATCACAGGGGTAAGAGCTGTTTGCCTTGCGATTGTCCTCTTAGTAACTCTGGCACTGAAGGTGCATATTATAAAAGCTAGTGAAATGTCCCCTAATGCCCCCTCACCCCCCTTACCAATAGACCTTGGCACTTCTCTTGCCCTTTCAAACCAGAGCAAATATTCCCAACAGCCTCTTCGTTGGCAATATAATTTGGTTTAAGTGTTTGCTGAGAATTAAATGAGTTACAGAATTAATGACAAAGATTAATGATTTGATATCATATACAAGAACGGTGAGTTGAGTTAATATTGGATTAAAGTGGAGCAGAGTCACAGAGGCGGGTTGTGGAGGGACCTGGAGGGACCTGGAGAGATGAGCTTCTGCGTGGGGGATGATCTCGTTGATAATATGTTGTGAATCCCCCCTAGCAGCTCGTGTATGAAGATAGAATGGAGAGTGGAGAGAGAGAGATGGAGGTGGATGGGTGGGTGAGCTGATAGAAACAGGAAACAGAAGGATTTGCCTGGGTCGGTAATATGAGGTGTGGTTAAGGTAGGGCTGGGCGATATGGCCAAAAACGTTATCGCGATAAAATTATAAAATTATTTTCATATAACTCGATATCGATAATTATCGTCAAGTTTAATTAACTTATTATGCCCGGCGCCGATAGACGGGCTATTAATACTTGTTTTGCTGCTGTGAATGTCTCGAGAGTCGAGTTGATGTCGTCATCAGTCCGCGCACGTTAGCAGTTAGCCAAAGCAAGCGGAGTATCTCATGACAATGTACTAAAAATGACCCTAAAATACTCTGTTCCGCCCAATTCATTGCAACGACGTCCACCGTATACCCCACACTACTATAACAGTTACCCTCAGAATTCAAAACACACACCAACTCGGCAGGTAACCTGTAAAATAGCGCCGTGCAAGCTAATTAGCCCTAGCCAGCCTCGTTTCCGAGCGGAGTATCTCATGACAATGTACTAAAAATGACCCTAAAATACTCTGTTCCGCCCAATTCATTGCAACGACGTCCACCGTATACCCCACACTACTATAACAGTTACCCTCAGAATTCAAAACACACACCAACTCGGCAGGTAACCTGTAAAATAGCGCCGTGCAAGCTAATTAGCCCTAGCCAGCCTCGTTTCCGAGCGGAGTATCTCATGACAATGTACTAAAAATGACCCTAAAATACTCTGTTCCGCCCAATTCATTGCAACGACGTCCACCGTATACCCCACACTACTATAACAGTTACCCTCAGAATTCAAAACACACACCAACTCGGCAGGTAACCTGTAAAATAGCGCCGTGCAAGCTAATTAGCCCTAGCCAGCCTCGTTTCCGAGCGGAGTATCTCATGACAATGTACTAAAAATGACCCTAAAATACTCTGTTCCGCCCAATTCATTGCAACAACGTCCACCGTATACCCCACACTACTATAACAGTTACCCTCAGAATTCAAAACACACACCAACTCGGCAGGTAACCTGTAAAATAGCGCCGTGCAAGCTAATTAGCCCTAGCCAGCCTCGTTTCCGAGCGGAGTATCTCATGACAATGTACTAAAAATGACCCTAAAATACTCTGTTCCGCCCAATTCATTGCAACGACGTCCACCGTATACCCCACACTACTATAACAGTTACCCTCAGAATTCAAAACACACACCAACTCGGCAGGTAACCTGTAAAATAGCGCTGTGCAAGCGAATTAGCCCTAGCCAGCCTCGTTTCCGAGCAGAGTATCTCATGACAATGTACTAAAAATGACCCTAAAATACTCTGTTCCGCCCAATTCATTGCAACGACGTCCACCGTATACCCCACACTACTATAACAGTTACCCTCAGAATTCAAAACACACACCAACTCGGCAGGTAACCTGTAAAATAGCGCCGTGCAAGCTAATTAGCCCTAGCCAGCCTCGTTTCCGAGCGGAGTATCTCATGACAATGTACTAAAAATGACCCTAAAATACTCTGTTCCGCCCAATTCATTGCAACAACGTCCACCGTATACCCCACACTACTATAACAGTTACCCTCAGAATTCAAAACACACACCAACTCGGCAGGTAACCTGTAAAATAGCGCCGTGCAAGCTAATTAGCCCTAGCCAGCCTCGTTTCCGAGCGGAGTATCTCATGACAATGTACTAAAAATGACCCTAAAATACTCTGTTCCGCCCAATTCATTGCAACAACGTCCACCGTATACCCCACACTACTATAACAGTTACCCTCAGAATTCAAAACACACACCAACTCGGCAGGTAACCTGTAAAATAGAGCCGTGCAAGCTAATTAGCCCTAGCCAGCCTCGTTTCCGAGCAGAGTATCTCATGACAATGTACTAAAAATGACCCTAAAATACTCTGTTCCGCCCAATTCATTGCAACGACGTCCACCGTATACCCCACACTACTATAACAGTTACCCTCAGAATTCAAAACACACACCAACTCGGCAGGTAACCTGTAAAATAGCGCCGTGCAAGCTAATTAGCCCTAGCCAGCCTCGTTTCCGAGCGGAGTATCTCATGACAATGTACTAAAAATTACCCTAAAATACTCTGTTCGGCCCAATTCATTGCAACGACGTCCACCGTATACCCCACACTACTATAACAGTTACCCTCAGAATTCAAAACACACACCAACTCGGCAGGTAAACTGTAAAATAGCGCCGTGCAAGCTAATTAGCCCTAGCCAGCCTTGTTTACTGAGTCCTAACTCCGCGTCTCCTTCCAGGTCTCCTTCCGCTATCGGCCATCTCCTTCACTGATTGGTTGTTAGTGCGTGTGCTCATATCCAAGCTTGGAAAATCGATATATCGAAACTTTGCGACCACGTTTCATGTTTATTTCGAGGAAATAATTTATCGCGATAGTTATCGTTATCGTTTTAATCGATAGGTTAAGGTGTGGTTAAAGTGTGGTCTTTTGTAGTGATGCACGATATATCGGCCGCCGATATAATATCGGCCGATATGGCCGTTTTTTTACACATCGGTATTGGTCCGATATAGGGCCGATATTAAAAAAAAAAAAACATTTTATATTTTTTTTTTTTTTTTACATGTTTTGGCCTTAAATCGTTTCAAAATATCAGTCATTTCTGAAAATAAGTTACAAAAGTGAAAAAATTATGCGTTTTGGAAAATAGCTCTTTATTTGATTATCATAAAAAAGTGTTTTCTATACAGAGATATCGACATCGGTAAATATCGGTATTGGCCAGAATAGCAATATTAATATCGGTTATCGGTATCGGCCACAATTTTCACATCGGTGCATCACTAGTCTTTTGGTCTTCCAAACAACTCAGAAGGTGCTAATTATATTTAACATTACCTACAAACTCGTCTTATTACAGTAAGAGTAAGAGTTTAGGTTTTGCATCAATGTTGTTTTTGAGAAATTAGTCGCAGCCTCCTGTTAACATGTTACCAATGCTAGTACATTTACCAGGCACAGAGTTTAGGGTCTTGTTGAGCAATCTTCAAAAGAAAATGAATACATTTGACATGATATGAAAGTACAGGTTCATACCTTCAAAATAAGCCACTTGTACAAATCGGGCAGATACTTTTCAATCTATGTCTTATGAACCATGATGATAACATAATATATATATATATTTTTTTTTAGCCACAGAAATAACTGGAGTTGTCTCTGTTAACTATGCATGCAGACTACTCTACCCAGAGATCATATCCATACATAATACTGTAATCCCCCCCCCCCCTCACATTTAACACATTCCAGACTGAGAGCAGCCGTTGTGGGTTTGTTATTATGATATGACGATGAGAGAGAGATCTCTCGTATTGTGAGAGGTCGTATAACTACAGGATAAAGGAAAATATAAAAGTAGTCAAGATTCAAGATTTTATTATCATTTAAAATAAGGAGACAGATAGAGAACATTTCAAAGCACTCAAAATGGCCACAAGCCAATTGGGGGGAAAATAAATACTATTCCTTTTGAACAGCTCCGTTCTGTATCGTGCCTCGGAACGATGATGGTTTAACCTCTTAAGACCTGTAGAGATATATTGCGACACGTTTTTTTTTCTAGACGTTCACAGAAAGGTAAAGAAACTATATACGTTGTATTTTATGGCAACAATGTTCAGGTTTGTTGGACCTGTGAGATATAATCAAGATTTTCACCCTGGGTCCCCTCTTTCTTAGGACTACAGCGATTTCATGACGCCGCCATGCCCTCGTGTCTAAATCATCTGGTTTTCAATGCAATGCGCTGAGAACTATATGAGCTCATATTTAGCTACAGTAATAACACTTAAAATCATTGCTAAACAAACGTAGTGCTGAAAATATACACTTTGACTTCTGTTTTGATGAGAGGGTTCGAGTATTTACTCTTGGCTACATTTGAAAAAGAAACACAACATCCCTTAATACGGACTGTATTGATCTATTTGTGATGTGAAATAAATCTTGTACTGGTACCGGGCCAATCGTCTTACGAGGTTAATTCCCTGCGGACTGCTATCGACAACAAAAACGACAGTGTGACACTCCTCAATGTCGTAAGAAGGAGCTTAGTTAGTGTTCAGGAAAGTCTCTAAAATGTAGCGTTCTTAGCAGCTCTTAGCAGTGGAATGCAATGAGACAAAACCCTCCTGCTCACCTACAAATCCCTTCACGCTCTGGCACCTCAGTACCTCACTGACCTCCTCCACCCCTACACTCAGTCACGGTCCCTGCGATCCACGGTCAGCTCTCCATCCCCCGAACCAGACTGCGGACCTTCGGGGACAGACCTTTCAGTGTGGTAGCTCCCACCCTCTGGAACTCCCTCCCCGCAGAACTCCGCACCAGCCCAACTCTGGACTCATTCTAAAAAACTGCTCAAAACCCACCTCTTCAACTTGGCCTTTAACCCCTAATTTCTCACTTTATATTTATATGTTGTGTCTGTCCACTATGTTTGTTACTTTGGGTTGTTACTAGAGACTGTGCAGACCAACTGGCCCCGGTATTCACTGACATATTTAACCTGTCCTTAGAACAGGCTGTCATCCCCACCTGCCTGAAGAAGTCCACTATTATCCCTGTACCCAATAAATCCAAGCCTGCTTGCCTCAACGACTACCGCCCTGTAGCTCTCACCTCCATAGCCATGAAGTGCTTTGAGAAGCTAGTAAAGGGCTACATCTGCTCCTCCCTCCCCATCAACATGGACCCCCTGCAATTTGCATACCGCCCAAACAGGTCCACGGAGGACGCCATAGCCCATGTGCTGCACACAGCAGCATCACACCTGGACAAGAGGAAGGGGAACTATGTGAGAATGCTATTCATCGACTACAGCTCGGCATTCAATACCATAGTCCCCTCCATACTCATAGCCAAGCTCAGGGACCTGGGCTTGAACTATGACCTCTGCCAGTGGGTCTTGGACTTCCTGACGGGCAGACCCCAGGTGGTGAGAGCAGGCAACTGCACCTCCTCATCCATCACCCTCAACATAGGGGCCCCCCAGGGCTGTGTTCTGAGTCCCCTCCTCTACTCCCTGTACACACACGACTGTGTGGCTCAGCGGAGTAGCAATACAATCATCAAATTTGCTGACGACACAGTGGTGGTGGGCCTGATCTCTGCCAACGACGAGAGGGCCTACCTGGAAGAGGTCAAGGTCCTGGCGGGATGGTGCCAGGAAAACAGCCTCTCCCTGAACGTCAGCAAAACAAAGGAGATGATTGTGGACTTCAGGAGGTCGGGGGTCAAGGACTACAGCCCCCTCAGCATCGACGGGGCACCGGTTGAGAGAGTCAACAGTTTTAAGTACCTCGGAGCCTACATATCCGAGGACTTGACATGGACCACACACATTGACAGTGTTGTGAAGAAGGCACGACAACGCCTCTACTTCCTCAGGCGCCTAAGGAAGTTCCAAGTCAGTCAGAAGATCCTTAAGAACTTCTACTCATGTACAATAGAGAGCATCCTGACTGGCAACATCACCTCCTGGTTTGGGAATAGCACTGCACAAGACCGAAGCAGACTACAACGAGTGACACATTAAGCCGAACGCACAATTGGAGGGGGGCTCCCCACCCTCCAGAACATTTACAACAAGCGGTGCAGGGGCAAGGCTAAGAGAATCATTAAAGACTCCAGTCACCCGAACAACTCCCTCTTTGAACTGCTGCGGTCAGGCAAGAGATACCGGAGTCTCAAGGCGAGCACAGAAAGACTCAGAAGAAGCTTCTATCCCCAGGCCATCAGGCTGCTAAACGAACAATGAACACTACACAACAACAACCATCAAACGCACATAGCACACACATCCACACGCACACACTCACTTTAAACAAACACACTGTAGCACCCACTCCACACACTTTACAGCACACACTCACTTTAAACAAACACACTGTAGCACCCACTCCCCACACTTTATATTTATTGATGAAGGATTGCACTACAACTCGTACACCTTACTGTAAATTGTACCTAAATTGTACCTCATCCCATTTCTGCTTGCACTATAGTATTGTACATTAGTACACTGCATAGTATTGTATATTATATGGTAACTCAGTTACGTCTATTCTGCATCGAACATTGTACATATGTCTATACTGAACACTGTGACCTCATTTTCTACTTCTAAATTACATGCTATACTATGTTATTTGATACTATCTTGTCTAGCACAGTCTCTGGAGCGTAACAGTAAGAAGCATTTTGTATGAAAGTATTCTGTACTTCTGTATGACAACTATTAAAGAAACTTGAAACTTGAACTTGAAACTTATTCTTTCCCCCTATATGTAAAGCGACCTTGGGTCTCTTGAAAGGTGCTATATAAAATTAAGCTATTATTATTATTATTATTATTATTATTATTATTATTATTATTATTATTATTATTATTATTATTATTATTATTATTATTATTATTAGATGTTTGTTTTTTTTGTAAACCAAGCCTGACTCTAACATTCTACCTGAGCTCTCATCTTCACAGCTTCCCTGCTGTTCCTCTGTCCCACAGGATTTTGTAGATTCCACACCATGTTTTGTTTTTAGTTGCACTCATATTTAGTTATTTAATTGTAACTATGCTTACGATGTGTCAGAATTGTTTTATGTATAGTGCGTTCATCTCTATGTTGCTATGTTTTACTTCTGTGAAGCACTTTGTGATTTTATCTGAGAAAGGTGCTATACAAATAAAGTTTACTTACACCGCATTTCCTGCTCTTAAAGATTAGACGTTGTTCAGGCAGCCATCCCAGAATCCTGATGTATCTGACGGGTGGGAATTAGAGAATAAGAGTGGGATTTGGTTTTACGTCAAACTGACGTGAGCAGAGCGTCAGTGGAGGAGAGTGATATAAACCTGGCCATTAATAAATTACCAATAATCTGACAGTTCTGAGGACACACTCTGAGTCCCTTCTGTTCTGTGCACACACACACACACACACACACACACACACACACACACACACACACACACACATACACGCACGCACGCACGCACGCACGCACACACACACACACACACACACACACACACACACACACACACACACACACACACACACACACACACACACACACACACACACACACACACACACACACATTCACACAAGGGCACACGAACACACACGTACATATGCACTATGACACACAAGCGTGCATGCATGAATGCACACACACCCATTCACTCTCCCACACACACACATTCACATAAGCACTGTATCACAAACCTGCACATGCACACACACACGCACGCACGCATGCATGCACACACACACACACACATACACATGCGAATACATAAGCACTCTGAGACATTCCCGCACACATGCATGCACACACACACACTTACACAACACACTCACACATGTATGACGCACATAACAAAAGCACACACATGTACACTGTGTTTTCTCTCTCAACGGGATGCACCCTCTGGGTTTCCTCTCCCACTATCAAATACTTGTTTGTTCTCATTATCATAACTCATTTAGTCGTGATCAGACTCAATCTCTCCTCTCCTTCTTGAACTCTCTCTCTCTCTACTCATCTCTCTCTCTCTCTGCCCCTCTCTCTACTCCCCCCTCTCTCTCTCCCCCTCTCTCTCTATCCATCTCTCTCTGCCCCTCTCTCTCTACTCCCCTCTTTCTTTCTCTACCTCCATCTCTCTCCCCTCTCTCTCTCTGCCCCCCTCTCTCTCTCTGCCCCCTCTTTCTCTCTCTCTACCCTCTCTCTACCCATCTATCTCCCTCTACCACCCTCTCCCTCTACCCCCCGATCTCCCTACCCCTCTCTCCCACTTCCTTCCTCTCAACCACTGACCTCCTCTCTCTTTTTCTTTCCCTCTAGCTCCCTCACACCCTCTTTCCATCTAATTCTCTCCACATTTCTCCTTCTCCTCTCTTTAACCATCTCTCTCTTACACACACACAGATTTGTTTGTTGGTCTATTCATAATTGATGGCTTTTGATCAGTCAGAATGTTTGATAAGGTTTAATGACTGAGCCAGTCGTGGCAGAGAAGGAGATAGCTAAAAGAAATAGTCATAAATAAATACACTATAGGGGTGACAGGGGCTCGGGAGGTAGAGCAGTCGTCTGGCAATCCGGAGGTTCCCGGTTCGATTCCCGCTCCTCCCGGGCAGCGTGTCGATGTGTCCTTGAGCAAGACACTTACCCCTAATTGCTCCTGATGAGCAGGTTGGCCCCTTGCATGGTTGCCTCCGCCGTCGGTGTGTGAATGTGTGAGTGAATGGGTAAAATGTGAGTAACAAATTGTAAAGCACTTTGGATAAAAGCGCTATATAAAAAAGCAGCCATTTACCATTTACTATAGGTTTACACACAATCATATCTAGTTGATGTGTAAGACAAAGTTGATGGAAGTCTACACTGTGTGTCTGTGTGTGAGCAAGGGAGAGAGAAGGTTAGAGAGAAAGATAGAGGGAGAGAGAGATATAGGGGGAGAGAAAGCGAGAGAGAGATATCAATGGCAAGGGAGAAAGAGAAGGATATAGAGAAAGGTAGAGAGGAGAGAGAGATAGCAAGGGGGAGAGAGGAATAGAAAGAGAGAAGGATATAGAAAGATAGAGTGGAGGAGAGAGAGAGAGGGAGAGATAGAGGGGGGAGAGAGAGTGAGACTCAACCCATCAGAAATATTTATCTAAACTTGATCTGATAGATAAAGTTGGTGAAACTGAGTAAACAAAACAGAAACCAAACCTAGAGTGCTTTTTGGAAAACTGTCTGCATACAATCTCACAACCTGCTCCGAAAATAATAATGACAAACAACTTCCCTGCAGAGCATGCACAGCCAGCCAGCCAGCCAGACAGACAGACAGACAGACAGACAGACAGACAGACAGACAGACAGACAGACAGACAGACAGACAGACAGACAGACAGACAGACAGACAGACAGACAGACAGACAGACAGACAGACAGACAGACAGACAGACAGACAGACAGACAGACAGACAGACAGACAGACAGACAGACAGACAGACAGACAGACAGACAGACAGACAGACAGACAGACAGACAGACAGACAGACAGACAGACAGACAGACAGACAGACAGACAGACAGACAGACAGACAGACAGACAGACAGACAGACAGACAGACAGACAGACAGACAGACAGACAGACAGACAGACAGACAGACAGACAGACAGACAGACAGACAGACAGACAGACAGACAGACAGACAGACAGACAGACAGACAGACAGACAGACAGACAGACAGACAGACAGACAGACAGACAGACAGACAGACAGACAGACAGACAGACAGACAGACAGACAGACAGACAGACAGACAGACAGACAGACAGACAGACAGACAGACAGACAGACAGACAGACAGACAGACAGACAGACAGACAGACAGACAGACAGACAGACAGACAGACAGACAGACAGACAGACAGACAGACAGACAGACAGACAGACAGACAGACAGACAGACAGACAGACAGACAGACAGACAGACAGACAGACAGACAGACAGACAGACAGACAGACAGACAGACAGACAGACAGACAGACAGACAGACAGACAGACAGACAGACAGACAGACAGACAGACAGACAGACAGACAGACAGACAGACAGACAGACAGACAGACAGACAGACAGACAGACAGACAGACAGACAGACAGACAGACAGACAGACAGACAGACAGACAGACAGACAGACAGACAGACAGACAGACAGACAGACAGACAGACAGACAGACAGACAGACAGACAGACAGACAGACAGACAGACAG
>NC_140165.1:228547387-228604705 GCF_963971535.1 Notolepis coatsorum
AGATCCCTCGCCAGGGGAGACGGGGAGGGGGGGCAGGGGGTCTTGCTGCCTTCATGCATTGAAATAACTCAAGTCAAGAGGCACTACAGGGGATAACGTTCTGGGTGTTGTACAGTGCAGGGTGTTGACGGAAGGTGTTTGGGAGCCTGACGAGGTGTGATGAAGTCTTTGTTGATTGTTAATAACAAAAGACAGCTGCTGGAGGTTAGATTGGGTGTCTGCCAAAGTAAGGCAATTCACTTCAGGAGAAAAGGGAAGTGAGGGATGGAGAGATGGGTGGATGGGTGGAGAAATGGAGGATGGAGGGGGGTAAAACAGAAAGGGACTGATGACGAGAAAAGAAAAGGAAGACATTCTTAGAGGGGGAAAAGTGATTTAGTCTACGTATTGTCAATAATGTCCTGATGGTGTAACAAGTACCGGCTGTAAATATGAAATGTTTGACAGTTTGCTAATGATGCTCCACTGTGGAACTTTTGACCCCCTCTGCAGCTTAAAGAGATGACTCCTTAGGAAACACCCTCTGCAGCCTAAAGAGATGGCTCCCTAGGGAACACCCTCTGCAGCCTAAAGAGATGGCTCCCTAGGGAACACCCTCTGCAGCCTAAAGAGATGGCTCCCTAGGGAACACCCTCTGCAGCCTAAAGAGATGGCTCCCTAGGGAACACCCTCTGCAGCCTAAAGAGATGGCTCCCTAGGGAACACCCTCTGCAGCCTAAAGAGATGGCTCCTTAGGAAACACCCTCTGCAGCCTAAAGAGATGGCTCCCTAGGGAACACCCTCTGCAGCCTAAAGAGATGGCTCCTTAGGAAACACCCTCTGCAGCCTAAAGAGATGGCTCCCTAGGGAACACCCTCTGCAGCCTAAAGAGATGGCTCCCTAGGGAACACCCTCTGCAGCCTAAAGAGATGGCTCCTTAGGAAACACCCTCTGCAGCCTAAAGAGATGGCTCCCTAGGGAACACCCTCTGCAGCCTAAAGAGATGGCTCCTTAGGAAACACCCTCTGCAGCCTAAAGAGATGACTCCTTAGGAAACACCCTCTGCAGCCTAAAGAGATGGCTCCTTAGGAAACACCCTCTGCAGCCTAAAGAGATGACTCCTTAGGAAACACCCTCTGCAGCCTAAAGAGATGGCTCCTTAGGAAACACCCTCTGCAGCCTAAAGAGATGACTCCTTAGGAAACACCCTCTGCAGCCTAAAGAGATGACTCCTTAGGAAACACCCTCTGCAGCCTAAAGAGATGGCTCCCTAGGGAACACCCACTGCAGCCTAAAGAGATGGCTCCCTAGGAAACAAATATATTTTCTGTTTGTCATTATCCCATTAACTTCGCATTGGCTGTCATGAGGGCCATTGGAACACACACACACACACACACATGTACACGCAGTCACACACACACACACACACACACACACACACACACACACACACACACACACACACACACACACACACACACACACGTATGTACGCACATGTGCATGCACACTTAAACACACACACACGCGATACACATTGCCGCCCAGTGTGCTTTCTTCGCGTTAACTAATCTCCAAACAAAGATGTGAATGTTAGCCTCTAAAATCCTTTCGCTGTGAATGTAGTTGAGAAATCCTCAGAGAGGGACAGAGGGAATGTTGGGAACAGAGAGAGAGAGAGAGAGAGAGAGAGAGAGAGAGAGAGAGAGAGAGAGAGAGAGAGAGAGAGAGAGAGAGAGAGAGAGAGAGAGAGAGAGAGAGGAGAAGTGGAGACGAGTACTGGCCAACTCCTGCTGAGAATGCTTTGATAGATGTGGGGTTTGTCAAGGAGGGGGTTCGGTTCATTTGCAAAGCTCACCATGCGGCCCATGTGACTGTGTGTTACTGTGTGAGTGTGTGTTTCTATGTGAATGTGTGTGTGTGAATGTGTTTCTTTGTGTCCGTTTCTCTGTGGATATGTGTGTATGAAAGAGTGAAGGAGAGTGAATATGTTTGTGTGTGTTTATCAGTGCCTCTGTGTCTGTGTGAGTCTCTCTTGACACAGTCGTGGGTGGATAGACTGTGTGCGCAATACGTTCACACGCGATCCTCCGAGTGCCTTTTGTGGCGTATTTGTGTGTGAGGAAGCCCATTTGCAGTTCCGTTCCATCTCCCAGTTGATTATTTTGGGAACTCTTCATTATCCGAACGCTGCAGTGTGTGTAATCCACACTTGTATCCTTTATTAAAGAGCCATTCGATTACCTTGATGCTTCACAATACAGCAAATTAGGCTTACTGGAATCCAAACCCCAACCACCACCACCATCACCATGTTAATAGGATTAGGCCGCTGAGACGAGAAAGCATGAGAGTGCCCCGTTCTTCTGAATAAGAAGACACTTGGAAATCCTGGTTGCATGAAAGAGAAGCGGTTAGATCTCCTTTCCGGGGCTCTAAAGGTAAAAGATTGACACAGAACTGGGTGAGCTGCGTATTCAGCCATGAGCTAACCCATCTTCTGTTCTACCCAGCATGGGGAGGAGAGGAGAGGAGTGGAGAGGAAGGGAGAGGAGATGAGATGAGAGAAGTGGAGATGAGATGAGAGGAGAGGAAAGGGGTGGTGGGAGATAATCGACTAGGATGGAGAGACAGAGTTGGTGAAAAAGACCATGAAAGAAAGGTGAAAGGATGCAGTTTGGAAAATTTTAAATAAAGTGTAAAGAAGGAACAACAGAGAAACACAACGATGCAGGAGGAAGACAGGGAATCAGAGAGGAGGCTGACAACAGGACAGACTAGAACTAGAAGATGCTTCTGTGCATCCCCTGCTACAGCCCACGACAACCTGCAGACATGTTGGAGGACACTTACCAGTGAGTAGATCCAGGACTCATTATAATACTGTGTAATTCAAGTAAACCTCATTCTCACCTCACTGGCGTCTCCACCTACAGTCCCTCAACCACACATCTGGGCTTTTAGTACTATATAAAGCAGGGGCTAGAAGATAGAAAATCAAATAAGATTTGCGGCCATCAGTTTTTGACCAATTTAAGATTCAATAGGGCTCAAATTGGCAGACTGTAAACCTATCCACCCTTTCCAGCAAGTCTCAGCCAAATCAGATAAGACACCGAAACAGATTAAGATGCCAAATCGGATAAGAAACGCGAGTTATAAAAGTGGTATAGCAGTCAGACAGACTCTCTCACCCTCTCTCACCTAATAGCGCCCATCAATCGGAAATCCTCTTGTTTGCCACCTTGGTCATTAGTAGATACCGTCAGAGCCATTATTACCATGGTAATAAATACACCATACCACCGTGGTAATAAATAGCTCTGGGTACCGTATATAAAACAATGGCAGGTATACAGCGTTGGTGTTCACACAGCTCTGCTGGGTTTGGCCTCGGAGGCTGTTTACCATTTTGATGACAAGTCTACTGACGCACTAATCCATATACACACGTTCTCAAACAATACACAAAACGGCACACACACAAACACACACATACAGTACACAGTCATTACAATGTGTGGACTCAGTTCCTCAGAGCAGGAGCCAATACACTGAGTGACAGGTCTGGGCGTTTCTCTCAGGCCCTCAAAGGTGATTTGGGATGTTGAAGGTTCGCATTGTGATCAGAACTCTCAATCCAACCACAATGTGCATTTATCGACATGTAAGGAGATGGAAAGGAGGATGGGGGATGCATAGAGAGACAGAGACAGAGACAGAGAGAGAGAGAGAGAGAGAGAGAGAGAGAGAGAGAGAGAGAGAGAGAGAGAGAGAGAGAGAGAGAGAGAGAGAGAGAGAGAGAGAGAGAGAGAGCGAGATACTGTGCTGTACAACATATCTGTATCAAACATACAAGAAGGGGGAGGAGGCTATACCATGAGGCACCACTGTGCTGTGGTCGCGGGTCCTGTTCAGTGTATATTTATATTATAACAGTTTTATCAACAATTTTCTCAATAACCATAATTTATTTTTGCTAGATTAGCACAATGAATGGAAGTGGATACGGATCAGCTAGCCCAGCTGTTGACCAAAAACACCTCTCCCAGAGTTTTAATCAAGGATAATTTGTGCTAAACTAGGCTATCTTGCAGCCGGGTAGCTTTCTACCAGGGGTGTAAAAAGTACCCAGAAATTATACTTAAGTGAAAGTATGGGTACCGTCTCAAAATCTGACTGAAGTAAAAGTCAAAGTATCTGGCTAAAAACACACTTGAGTAAAAGTCAAAAAGTCCTACTTTTAAATGTACTTAAGTACTAAAAAGTAAAAGTAATTTTTTTTTAAAGGGATAGACCAGGGGTCTCAAACTCATTCCATCGTGGGCCAAGTTTTCATTTTAACTATACATTTCACCAGGTGAGTTGAAGAGGTGAGCCAATTAGTGAAATCATCAGCTGGTGTTTAGGCAAGGCTGGAATGAAACCAAGCATACACTCTGCCCACAATGGAATGTGTTCTGCGATAGACAATGCTGAAATGAAAGAACTTTTTTTGCATTACAATTATTTAATGCACTTCTCCATTGAAGGTAAACTAACATGGACAGCATTCACATCACAGCATGAATAATATCACAATATTAAAAACAGAATGGTGTATCCTGAATAATATCACAATATTAACCACAGCATACAGGATTATCCTGAATAATACCACAATATTAAAGGCAGAATACTGGAGTACCCTGAATAATATCACAATATTAAAGACAGAATACTGGAGTACCCTGAATAATATCACAATATTAAAGACAGAATACTGGAGTACCCTGAATAATATCACAATATTAAAGACAGAATACTGCAGGGGTTCCCAAACTTTTCAGGCCAGGGCCCAGAAAATAAGGCGTCAGAGAGCCGCGGCCCAGTGCACATCGTCAGGCTTTTTTTTTTTTTTTTTTTGTCAGGCGACCGATTTTTTAAGCCAAATAACACTTTAATCCTATTAAGTTAGTTCAAGTTAGTTATTCATTTATATGTGCTATTTATGAGAGGGCTAACTTGTTGCAAAATAATAATGATAATAATAATAGCCTCATTAAAATACTATTGTTGCTTCGGTTGTTTTCAGCGTTTTATGTGCATAATCTGTTATTTAGTTTGAAATGTTCGTTGAAATAAGTAGATTTTTCGTTTTTGTTTATTTATTAAGTTAATATAAAACCATATAGTCACATTTTAGAATACAATAGAATAGAATTTTAGAATACAACTAGAAACACTGTCCTGGCCTGCTTCTAAGTTCAGTGGCCTGACAAAAAAAAAAACTTTTTTTTAAATCATCTCGCGGCCCACCCGTGGCTGCTCGCGGCCCACCTTTGGGTCGCGACCCCGACTTTGGGAACCACTGGAATACTGGAGTCCCCTGAATAATATCACAATATTAAAGACAGAATACTGGAGTACCCTGAATAATATCACAATATTAAAGACAGAATACTGGAGTACCCTGAATAATATCACAATATTAAAGACAGAATACTGGAGTACCCTGAATAATATCACAATATTAACCACAGCATAATGCGGATCTGACTGTCTATTCTTCTGATAGCAGGTGTTTAATCAAAGATCCACGCTTTCTAATGTTGCACAAGGACCAATCAGCATGGGTATGGGCGGGTTCATTTTCCATTGATGGGGATTTGATTGGCTGTTTACCTGCGGTCGCAGGATTAATAACGTTAATGTTAGTTCGTCCAGATAAACAATTAAAATATACGAATTAAAATGGTTGGACCTGTGAGATTTGTACTTTGTACTTTGTAGGTCTGCATTTTAAATGTAAGAAGTAAAAAGTATGCTTTTTTTCTCTGAAATGTAATGGAGTAAAAGTACAAAGTATACAAACCTAATAATACTCGAGTAAAGTACAAATCCCCCAAAACAGTACTTAAGTATTGTAACGAAGTACAATTACTCAAGTACTTTACACCCCTGCTTTCTACTGAACGCACAGAGAGGAAATTCGTATCGGTCTTCTTGTCTGACTCTGTAGAAGTTGATCCTCCACTGACAACAATTAGTTAAAGTTCCAAGTTCTAAGTTTCAAGTTTATTTGTCACATAGAAAACTGTAATTTGACGGTTCTGCTTCATGTATTCCATACTATGTAATTGTATTTGGTTGTTTTTTGTCCTCTCACCAGACCGTCATTGTAAATAAAAATGTGTTCTTAATTGACCTGCCTGGTTAAAAAAAGGTTAAATAATTATATTTTTTTATTATAATAACATACACATTGCAGTGACAAGTTCCCTGTTGCTAAGCAATGATATCAGTCCCTATACTGTGGGTAGAAGCACTCGTGAAACGCCTCTGGTCCATTCACAATGCATGTTTGGAACTAAATGAAGAGACGCATATGAAGCCCCCAGCCACCATCTTACCTCCCAGACAGCATCATTATACCAGCAGAGAGAGGCATTTACTGGCCACAAGATTTCCCTTTACAGTAGAAAGTCCCAGTCTCATACTGTGCTCTTTGATGCGTCTTCACTTCTGAGAGAGAGAGAGAGAGAGAGAGAGAGAGAGAGAGGAGAGAGAGAGAGAGAGAGAGAGAGAGAGAGAGAGAGAGAGAGAGAGAGAGAGAGAGAGAGAGAGAACATAATGATCTAATGATATAAGTTCTTTGAAGTAACGTCTAGTCACTCATCAACAAGGAGGCTGTCTCTTTGCCATGTAAGCTAAACCCACAGACCAAATCAGAGTTCCCTCGTTCTGGAACACGCCGGTTCCACTTAGGCATGAGGGTGTTTTGGTGCGATTGGTGGAGCTCTGACCTATGTTATCCACAATAAGCCCTACCCAAAGCTGTAAAGGAATGTGGATCACTACCCACTTTCAAAACCTCTCTCAAGGGACACCTACGGGAGACTGCAATTCAACACTGGCCCCTGTAAATATCCTAACCCAATCATTCCAACCCCCTCCAATGTACAGTCATTTACCTAGTATGGTTTTGTCAATAGTTCAATGTACAATTGTGTTTGTTTGTACAGTGTCTCCTCCCCCCCCCCTCAATGTACAGTGTTACTTGTTTATACAGTGTGCCCCCCGCCCCCCCCCCCCCCCCCCCAACCACCTCCAATGTAAATTACCCAGTATGGTTGTCAATATCCCAATGTACCCAACCCCCCCCACCCAACCTCCTCCAATGTACAGTTTCTACGTCAAATGTATATACTCCCTTTTCTTGACTCCTTCTGTATCACAAACAGTACTGTATTTGCAAATCTGGTATGTCATAAATGTATAGATGTAGCAGTACTGACTATCTGTATGTCATGTATGTCATATATGTCTATATGAATTGAAAATGGGGGACCCTGATGGAAACAAGACAAACGTCTTTCTCAGGTCTGCATCCCCTTAACAATTGTATGTATTGAGCCGTACTGTATTGTACCCATTCTGCAATATGTTAAATAAAGTTTTCATTCATTCATTCATTCATCCAATACCTACGGTACCAGGGCTACCGGGCCATGCAGGGTTCCTATTTCGCCACTAGGGGTCAGCATTACTGTTTGATCTATAGCAGAGATCAGTACAACTACATGCTTTTGGCTCAGCTCATCTTTAATTAAGACCGTTTGCACCGCATAGTTCCTTCTGCTACCAAATCACTGATTAGATAACCTGGAACTGAACAGCAGGGGCATGAGCTTCATATTGGAAATGGAAGATGATAAATGAGAAAGTTTTAGATTTAGATTAAAATGTATTGTCATTATACAGCACAGGGACGTGCACAGGACTTTAGAGGGGCAGGTGCTCAAAGGCTGAAAAGGGCACTATACCTGTGTGTGTTTTAACACGCAAACCCGATTTTTAATGGCCCTTATTGGATGGTTTTGGTGATCAAATATTGAATATTGAACTATAATAATCAGTGCAGGAGCTCACTTATCCTTGAAAGACACTTTTATCACTGACTTAAAAGGCCCATACATCTCCATAAATGTTCAGGGGGGGGGGGGGATAAGTGCTTACCCTACAGACCCCAAGAAGTGCTGTATATTCTGTATTGTTTAATATAAATGCATTTTTTATTCCAATCCCGATTTGTATTTGAGATTCCCAAATCCCATCGGACTTGACTTCTTCGTGTCCCTCAATGAGTGTAATACCAGCATTCAACTGTATGCGCCACAGCGGTTTCTATCATCATCATCATCACCACCCACGCTATGCATAAACTATATAGGTCCGCAGAGAGGCCGTGCAAACTGCAATGGAATATGGGGAATCTCTCTCTTTACCTAATATTTTGATTCTATCCTGAAATTTTTCAGTTGGAAGGGCAGTCTATATGCGTAACGGTAAAAAAAATATTTATATATATATTTTCTTTTTTTTTCAAAAAGGGCACTTTTTATGGGGCTCAAAAGGGCAGGTGCTCAAGCACCCCTTGGGCTCTATGTGTGCAATGTGTGAAATACTGACCGCTATGAAAGCCAGACACAAAAAATGCTCTGAGTTTCATAAAAGTCAGTCAAAGCTTACCAAAAACACGAGCAGTGAACTCCAAGCCCACGTGACTGAACTCAAACTAGAAAGAAACAGACTAAGAAATGATGTAAACTCCATGATAAAAACTGCTAAAAAAAATGTCATCAATGACAAAACTGAGGAAAACAAAAATAAACCACGTGAACTTTGGAAATTACTCAATAATCAACTAGGCTGCAGTAAAAAACTTAAAACCAGGTTCTCAAACATAAACATAAAGACGGACAACACGCTCATCACAGACAAGCTGGATGTAGCCAATTACTTAAACACTTTCTTCACAAACATAGCCACAACACTGGTAAACAAACTACCCTCCCACTCAGGGCAGTATGGGGTAGAACACATAGTAGCATACTACAAGAATCTAGGCGTCCACAAAGACGACTCCAAACTGGAAATGGTAACTACAGATGAGGTACTCAAAAAACTGAGCGCCCTCCAACCGAACAAGGCCACTGGCCATGACAACATCCCCTCCAAATTCCTCAGAGACTCAGCAGCTGCCATCACCCCAGTCATCACACACATAATAAACCTCTTCATAAAACAGGGACACGTCCCCAAGGACTTCAAAATTGCGAGAGTAACACCCCTGCAGAAAAAGGGCAGCAAATTAGACCCAGGCAACTACCGCCCTGTTTCTATCCTTACATCCATCTCGAAAGTCATGGAAAAAATTGTATACGAACAGGTCGAAAAGTACCTCGCGGAAAAAAATCGAATCTACGAATTCCAATCTGGCTTCAGAACATCCCACTCCACTGACACATGCCTTCTCTATTTGAATGACCACATCAAGCAAGAGGTGGACGCGGGCAAATACTGCGGCATGGTCATGCTGGACCTACAAAAGGCCTTCGACACTGTCAATCACACCATTCTGATTGACAAGCTAAAAGCAATTGGTTTTGATAGTCTATCAGTGAGCTGGATACAATCCTACCTGGAGGGGAGAGAACAGATGGTGGAGGTAAACGGTACCCTATCCCCCCCCTCACAGTGAACTGTGGTGGTGTTCCACAAGGAAGCATACTAGGACCGCTACTGTTCCTAATTTATGCAAATGACATGTCGTCAGCTTGTGACTGCAACTTGTTCCTGTTTGCGAACGACTCAGCCCTGCTGGTCTCTGACAAGAACAAGTTACAGGTTGAAAAAACCCTCAGCTCGGAACTAGGCAAAATCTGCATATGGTTCGCCGACAACAAACTATCATTACACATGGGCAAAACAGAGTCCATTCTCTTCGGTTCAAATAACAAACTCAGCAAGACCGACGGCTTCTCAGTTACAGTGGGTGACAATATTGTCACAAGGAAAGATGAAATTACCTACCTGGGTTCCATCCTAGAGTCAGGGGCGTAGCTGGGGGGGGGGGGTAGCTTAGGATGATTCCAAGGGCCCAGCACTGGGGGCCCCCCAAAAAAGTGTGTGTGTGTGTGTGTGTGTGTGTGTGTGTGTGTGTGTGTGTGTGTGTGTGTGTGTGTGTGTGTGTGTGTGTGTGTGTGTGTGTGTGTGTGTGTGTGTGTGTGTGTGTGTGTGTGTGTGTGTGTGTGTGTGTGTGTGTGTGTGAGATATATAGAGAGAGGGGGGGTGAGAGAGATGAGGAAGGGGCAAGAGAGAAAGAGAGCTGGGAGAGTGTGTGTGAGAGAGAGAGGGGGGGGGTGATTACTCAGCCCGTGTGTGGGTGAATGTAACAAGTTCCTAACGTTTTCTTTCCCCTATTATTTCATGCACACTTTATTCATTGTTTTAAATTATTATTTTCTTTTAAGTTATTTTGTGCATCACTCTGTTTTGAATTTGATGCAAATTTGCAATGCATGAGGGTCATCCTTTTGTGTTAAATGGCTGCATAAAGCAAGCATTTGTTGACTCGCATGTTGATAAGAGTATTAAAACTTGGAACTTGAAAAATATCTGTTTAAGGTAGAAAAAAATGAGAAAAGAAATGTGATTCAGACTGTCCAGGTCCGCTCCCACCACAGAGCTTGCTTTTTTGACCAGTTTGTTTATTTTGTGTGTGTTGGTGTTGCCCCCCCAGCATACCACAGCGAATAAGAGGGCACCAGCAACCACAGACTGGTAGAACATCTGCAGCAGTTTGCTGCAGACATCAAAAGACCTGAGCCTTCTCAGGAAGAACAGTCTGCTCTGTCCCTTCCTGTAGGGCCTCGATGTTGTTCGTCCAGTCCAGTTTACTATCACTTGACCCAGGGTTGTTCCCAGCCTAGTGCGACTCAAGGTTCTTTGGTAGACTATTGCATTGGTCCATTCATTGAAGATGAACGCAATGCGACATCCTTTACTAGGCTCACCCACCAACAGTGCAGGTGCTGAACTGCTGATCCGAATGTATAGGTAAAAACCATATTATGCGTTTTCATCAATAAATAAATGGCCAAAACAAATTTAAACAATTTAATTGGGGGGCCACTAATACATTCTTTCATGGGGCCCAGAATCTACAGCTACGCCCCTGCCTAGAGGCTAATCTTTCCTGTGACAAAATGGCATCCAATGTAATAAAAAAAAGTCAACCAACGAACTCGATTCTTGTACCGGATCTCCTCTCTGGTAAACAAGAATACCCTGAAGACTCTGGCAGGAGCACTCATTCAAGGGTACTACGACTATGCTTGCACCTCATGGTACCAAAGCACCTCAAAGGCACTAAAAACCAAATTACAAACATCTCAAAACAAACTAGTCAGACTACTGCTTGACTCCTAGAACCCACCTCACCCCTGCCCACTTTGACGACCTAGGATGGCTTAGAGTATATGACAGAGTACAGCAACTTGCAATGGGCCTGGTCTACAAGATACACTACACGACCAAGGTACCCATGTACATGTCAAAATACTTTCCAAAGGTAAGTGAATACCACGATCACAACACCAGAGGGAGCTCCACAAATCATGTTAAACCCAGATTCGGCTCAAACAAGGGACTAAACACGTTTCGCAATTATGCCACATCAATGTGGAACGCCCTACCCAAAGCTGTAAAGGAATGTGAATCACTACCCACTTTCAAAAACACTCTCAAAAAACACCTACGGGAGACTGCAATTCGAAAGTGGCCCCTGTAAATGTCCTAACCCAGTTGTACAGTAAATTACGAAGTATTATTGTACATGCTATCATAGGCACAGATTCCGTAGGTCCTTCCGGACATAAATTGGCGCCTATGTATGCTATCATACCAAGTTAAATGGGTTATATGCAGGTGTAAGTAAGTATATAGAAGGATTATTATGCAGAATATGATAAAACAGCTCACACTGGTCCTATATGTTTCAGTCCAACAACTTTAAGTTGCCAATGCTTGCAGATGGCTTCGTCCTGAATATCGTGTGCACTGTAGTGAACACCATCTAAATTTAAAAACACAACTTTGTACTCCTAGGGTCTCTTTGGCATTAGGGATCCATCAGAACACACACTGTGGGATCCTTTACAACATGGAGCCCCTTTCCAGCTGGCTTGTGAGCAGCCAGGTTTGATACGTAGTTGAAAAAGAAATGTTTTTCACAGACATGGCAGAGAACCAACACGGTCTCATCAGAAAACCGAAATAAAGTACTAATCGACCACAGGGGAATAAAAACGTAGTGTGTTATAGTGTTATAGCCATAAGTAATATATGTACATGTATCAGCAAAACAAACACAGCCACCATGAGGTGAACCAACAATCTCACCACTATCTAACTATGATAATAGTTAGAGTTGAGGTTAGTTTTAACATTCCCTCAACGATTATGGTTAAAAACGCAAAGTTGGGGTTAAGGTTGGGGTTCGATCCCCAGCAGGGCAACTTAAAAGGTTTCTGAAAACATAAAAAATAAATGTAATATGTAATATATGTACTTATTTGTATGACATGACGTACATTATGTACCCTTTTTCCTGTGGTTGAAATAGTACTTTATTTACATATTTTACGCGGGATTGGGCTGCAGAGAACACAAGGTGTGGAGCGTGGCTTGTATGCATGTCTGTTACTGGAAGTAAATCAATAAAATACTAATTAAATCAAAACAGATGTACATCGAATGCACCACCATTTTGAAACCATGTGATGTCCGACAACCTGTCTGTACATTTGATCACCTTCACTGTCACCTTTGGTAAGTCTCTTCCCAAAAGTGAAGCACATGCTTTGGAGTTGATGTTGATGTTAAAGGTGACATGTACTATAAACATAGCTGTCAACCCTAACGTTTTTCCCGGGATTCTCCTGTTTTTTTAACCTTCTTCACGCCCTGTTCACGGTTCACGAATTGGCACGTATTTTGTACTTAATTTTTACACTGGCAGCAGTGTAAAGTATGCCGAGCTGATTTCAATGTCTTCTCACACGGTGGAAAACAGGACGTCAGCGAATATTATGTGTTTAGAATATGTTGCGACGGTCGGATTGTTATTAAAAACGGAGGGATACTAGCTATGATGTGTAGGAGTTGGCGAATATGAATTGATTGCTTTAAAAACGAAGATAAATGTCATATTTACGCTGTTTAAAACGGGATGGCGGACGAAAAAACCTTTGGCTTTGGCTTAACGTGTGACGTTAGATTCAATTTACGTGCGGGGAAGTGGTTTACGTAAGGATTAATGACATGAACCAAGGTTGGGTGAGAGGTGTGAATGTAACTGTGAAAGCAGATTTAAAAAAAATCAAGCTGGTTTGGCATATAATGAGGAAGGTTGCCGATAAGAATGAACGTTTTTTACTTCCTGTTTTGGATCACTGGGGAGTTTGGTTGAATATCGATGTCTCCCATTGGCTTAGATGAATGAATGACGTCAGCAGAATAGTGACGTGCTGCACTGGTTTGCGTGAAAGCAAGTCAGATAAAGTTTGGATGAATGTTTTGTGACTGTTGATATGAATGAAGAAATATGTTTATCTCTCATGGTATGTGAAGAATGATTGTTTACAGTTAAGATGTGATGTGAGTGTCTGGATGTGGAAGAGTGCAATAGATGTATAAATGAGGGAATTCCGTTTTCACCACAAGGTGGGAGCAAATCAATTACAATGGCTTGTTTTTAGCAGAGAAGGACTTCTTCCCCCATTTTCAATTCATCATAACATTTACAGTAAAACCAAATACATTTACAGATTACAACCTTTATTTAATGGTTAATATTTTGATAAAAGGTAATTTACTGTATTTTTATAGCATTTACACTTAAAGTAGGAACACAAAAGTAATCTGTAAAATAATACAGTGCATTTCCTGTGAAAAAAAGATTTACAGTTTACCCTTAAACGAATGGCTGGGTACATACAGGTTTTGACCAGCAGATGGCAAGCGACGAGGCAGCTCCATTGGGAGGGGGCGGGGCCGAGTTGGAGGGGGCGGGCCGAGGGGGTGGGGCCGGGGGAAGGGGCGGGGCTAACATGTACACGTTTTGTCTCCTCCCTATGTTGACAGCTATGACTATAAATGTCATTTTTCAGTCTCTAGCATTGTATTATAGTAATAGGAGTTCGTATCAATGTGTTTTAGTGTCTAAATACCATATTGGCGGATTGCTCTGATTCAGCTCAGCCCCTTTCCTCCTCCAGTAAATCAGGCCATTTTGATTTGAACGGCTGATATACGTCATACGGCCGCTGGGTAGCGCACAGTGATGCGATTGGCTCTGTGGTTGGAGCTAATGCCCGCCCCCATTCTACCTAGACTAGACAGCGAGTGGAAGCCACTTCCTCATGCAGCGAGGCGGAATGGGGCCGGCCGCCTCTGCGTGCGCTCTGGAGGGAGAGAGGGAGAGAGAGATGGAGAGAGAGGGAGCACTTTGGGGGGG
Source organism: Notolepis coatsorum (assembly GCF_963971535.1). Classification (NCBI taxonomy): domain Eukaryota; kingdom Metazoa; phylum Chordata; class Actinopteri; order Aulopiformes; family Paralepididae; genus Notolepis; species Notolepis coatsorum. Next base: position 228,561,711 of record NC_140165.1, read on the forward strand.
GGGGGGAGTCGGGGACCTGCTGCTCGGCACACGGGAGAGGGGAGGAAGGGAGGCCCACAAGCTGCCGCGGTCCCCCCCCTCCCTCTCTCTGTCTCTGTCTCTCTCTCTCTCTCCCTCCCTCCGGAGTGTGCAGAGGTGTCGGGTTTCGCTCTGGAAGAATCTCTCTCTCTCTCTCTCTCTCTCTCTCTCTCTCTCTCTCTCTCTCTCTCTCTCTCTCTCTCTCTCTCTCTCTCTCTCTCTGGAGTGTGTGCAGAGGTGTCGGGTTTCGCTCTGGAAGAAGCTCTCTCTCTCTCTCTCTCTCTCTCTCTCTCCCACCCCCCCCCCCTCCAGGGCCGGACTGGGGAAATAATTCATACCGGGAGATATAGCGCAAAATATAGCCCCAATCAGGCCACTTTTTAAGCGGGGGGTCTGGGGGTCCCCCACCCGGAAGATTTTAGTTACAAAGACTTAATTTCCTGCATTCTGGTGAATTTTAGTGCATGTGAATCACAAACTAATGAGCCAACAATTGCTTAGTACAATGTACTGTTATGAACCTCAAATAAAACTGTTGGCACTAGCAATGGTACTCTCTCCACCTTCAAAAAGAAAAAAGCAAGAGCACAACATATTTTTCTATTTACTATTATAATACAGTTAACCACTCTCTCCACCTATTCAAACAAGTCAAGAGCACAATACCATATTCACTTTACTGATGCACTACCCATCAACAGTTAAAATAGCCCTTTACACAAACATTAAATAACAGACCTTTCATTACAATACTATAATAACAGTAGCCACTGCCAGAATAGTGACACATGTATCACGTGTGGTGAGCACACGCATGCAATGCATGCACAATGAAGACTTGTTGTGCATTGTCTCAATCATTTTAACTATAAAATTAGCTCAAAGTATGAGCTCACTGACAGAAATTTCCAACAAAAAGCATCAATTGTCAAATAATATTGATCACATTAACTAGACTAGATGTTTTTGAGGAAATTAGAAAGGGAACAACAACTTAACCCTTGTGTCTGATCAGATTCTTATTTGTTTGATAACTTTGCAGTGATTATGTTTGTAGCCAATGTGGCAAAGGTGTGTAATCTTTGAATTATCTTGGAATTATTTTGACTCTCTCTTTCATAAATTGTTTATTCAACTTCAGCCCCAATCATAACCACCACATATTGTTTTTTGTAATGTCAGATTTAACAACTCCTTTTGGGAGTGTGCCATCTGCCATTCCATTCGCCGCGTCCACTGTCATTCAGTTGTATCGCCTGGTCCCGCCTCCACCAATCACAAGCGGCAGCACGGCTCCATTGTGTGTGTGTCCGCGTGAGGGAGAGAGAGTCAGTCAGATAGTTCTCCAACTCTGTCGCAGACAGTGAAATCCTGGTTGTTCCCCACCCACCTGGTTATCTAAAAACTATCGCGCCGCGCCGCCGCCACAACTAGAAACAATGCCCTGGCAAAAAAAAAAAAAAAAAAATTATAATAAAAAAAAAATATAATATTATTTTTTTTTATATAATTTTTTTTTTATCTGTGCAGGCCAGGCCACCGGGAAAACTCCCGGTGCTCCCGATGGCCAGTCCGGGCCTGCCCCCCTCTCTCTCTCTCTCTCTCCCACCCCCCCTCTCTCTCTCTCTCTCTCTATATCTCTCTTTGTCTACCAGTCGCTGTGTGGGCTGACTGTCACTCAAAGTGCTTATGGGCGGAGCCAGGCCATAACAGCCTAAAATCTTGAGGCAGAAAAATGCTGGTTTTGAGTACTTGATTAGAAATATAAAACAATGATTATTTTTGGAATAAACCTTACAGATGTGTTACATAGACTCACAGGAATTGTGTAAAGTTGCCCAAATAGTGCTAGAAATAGCAGTACATAGCCCCTTTAAGGGTCTAATTACTTCACACTGGAGGAAGATGAAGTACAGCAAAGCTTCGATCAAGAGAAATATGGTTTGGTCAACGGTACAAAATACATATAATACAAAATTGAAGTCCACACCATTCACTTTAACCGCTGCCTGCCAATCAGATGTGAACAAACACATATAGTATGCGGTTTTTCATTGAAATAAAGTGCAAGGAGTATTGATTTGCTGTTGTATGTTTGCCGTTTGCAGTTCAATATCCAAACATATATATGCGAAAACAAAGAGGAAAGATGAAGGAGGAGCCCCCCATTAGTAGACCTCTGTGCCCGCAGCAATGAAGATGGTTTAATGATGGAAGATATAGCTGGATAGGAGATACAGGAGCCGTAGTAGTGGTAGAATGAATAGCACACTGTCTATTAGTCTTGGGCTTCCACACTCAGTGTGCTCATTCATCATGTCTCACCCTGTTTTATCCTCCAGGATCACGCTGGTGGTGTCATCATCATCCAAGTACTTAATCGACCACAGGAAAAAAGGTACACGATGCATGTTATGTTATATATATATTAGGTAATATATTTATGTTTCTTATTGGCGGAAGTCCCAAAAATAAAAAGCATGCTTGCCATGCTTGTGATGGTGGCTGAGTGCACTCACCACAAGACCAAGCCACCCACCCTGTTACAAACACAGTGGTTAAGGTTAGGGTTGGGACGAGGCTATCAGAAAAGTGTGTCTCGGTATTGTTGAGCAGCCCGACCTAGCTTAAAACACTAACTTTCTTCAACTTAACCTCTTAAGCCCGGAGCCCTATTTTCTGAAAATCCGCCTAAAATACATACCTAAGTAAATGGAATATTGCTCCACTTCTACAAGGTCCATTTGCATGTTCTTGGTATCTAGGGACATATATGGACCTCAGTGAATGTTGTTGAATCTAGAGGGTGTATGTATGGTTGTAACTAACTGTAACTGTCCTCTACTGCTCCCATGACTGCATATATATCTGTGCCCACTGGAGGGCACTATAGCCGGAACTTCTACAGTCTACGCCAGGTTGGGAGTATATAAGACTTGGCTCCCTCCTATTTTTTCTTCTTCCCACAAATGCCTCTCCCGGAGAGGAGCACACTGAGCTGTTGTGGTATGAGTCAATGTGAATAAAACGCTGCCAGCAGAGCAAGGCCACAGACGGAAACCATGCCTCATGTACATATTATTGTCGCCCCATAGCCATTTCTGTTAACAGGTTATGGGCCCAGATCTCGCAGGGGCGAAATAATAAGGGTAGCTAGCTTAGCTGACGTGTAGGCCAGAGTAGCACCGGGAGTACCGCGTGGCTAGCGTACTAGGCCAACAAAGCTTAAGCTACACCAACCACCAAGAAAGAGGATGGCGACCAAGGGAAGAAGCAAATGGCCCTCATTTAATGGGAAAGCGGAGGGATATGAGCTCTGGGAAGAGGCAGCGCATGCTATGTTGCGTGCACGGCACGGGACTCAAGGCGGTGATCTTGGCGGCCCCCGCGGGACCACTGACGGCGGAGGAACAAGCCCAAGACGACAAGCTTAATGTGGACGCATACTGTGAGTTGGCACCGCTGCTCGACGATACAAGCTTGGGGCTAATATTCCGCGACACGAAGGACAAAGGCAGAGAAAGCCTGGGAGTGTTGAGGGAGCATTACATCGGACGAGGGACGGGTAGTGTCCCTCTACGGAATGTTAACGGCCCTGAAGAAGGGGCACAGAATACATCATCCGAGCTGAGCAGATCATGACGGCGCTCAAGAGTGCAGGAGAGGCACCCGGCGAGGGGTTAATGATGGCAATGGTGATGAGAGGACTACCGGAGTTGTACAGGCCGTTCGCGCTACTGGTTACCCACGGTTCAACGGACATGACATTGGGGCAGTTCAAAGCCAAGCTGCCGAACTTTGAGGCCTCAGAGGATATCCACCCAGACGCCGCGGAAGCGGGGGGGATAGCACTGAAAGCCCGAGCGACACAGAGGGAGAAGGCCAGGCCCACAACGGAGCTGACGTGTTGGCGATGCGGAGAGAATGGGCATCGGAGGGATAACTGCAACAAGACGGTCTGGTGCAACTTCTGCAGATCATCGGGGCACACAGACAAAGAGTGCCGAAAGAAACGAGACCAGAGCGCCCGATACGCACATGGGCAAGATGTTGGCCAGAGACGAGGCGGCGCCTATGGACAAGATGGCGGCGACGGACAAGGTCGCGGCCACAAACAAGATGGCAGCGATGGACGAGATCGCAGCTATGGTCAAGATGGCGGCTGTGGATCCGGCCCATAGCCATTTCTGTTAACAAATGTATTCCCAGTGTCAGAGATATCGTGTCTATTACTAGGCTTGCTTAAATTGTGATGAAACGTGTACAAAAAAATCGAAGGAAATTAATAAAGGGAAGATGATTAAACAGAAGGTTTTGTAGATACAGTACTGAATTCTCCCATCCGGACCAATGCCAGTTGAAATATTATTATAGAATATAGAATAGCAGGCCTATAAATTACATTATTATAGCCAATTCACACATGTATGGATTGGGCCAAATCTTCTCTTTCAAATGGCCTAGTTCAATTTGGATTTAGTATCACCAGGTGTATACATGAAGAACAGATAATGATTATTCAAAATGGCGGATCTCCGCGACCACAACAAACACATTTCAAAAACTAAAATCTCATTAACACTTTAATTGGTAAACAAATGCATTGATGAAAATATACATTATAACTGCTGTTGTGACATGGTTATGATGTGTATTCTTGAATACGTGTAAAAAATAATAATAATAAATAAAATAAATAAGATAATTATGTCAGACAGTCTGGAGAGCTTGATTTATGGCATGATGTCATTTGCGGTCTGGCGCCGGACCGCACGGGCGGAAGAGGTTAACGTTAAAACGAACCATCATAACAGTATTGTTGTGTTTGATTCAGGGTGAGTGGCTTGGTCTAGTGGTGAGCGCACTTGTCCCCCACTCTAAGCATGTTTTCTTTTTAATTATTTATACGAATGTAAATATATGACTTAGGGCTATAACATAATGTACATTAACTACCCTTTTCCTGTGGTTCATCATCATTTGGTCGTCCTCAGAGGGGTCCTCAGTCCTCAGACGGGTGGTTGATACATTATACTTTATTTACATTCTAAGTGAGATTGGGCTGTCCACCTATAGGAGCACTCAGAGACGGACAGGTGCACAGCACAACATCCAATAGCACACAGTCAATCCGCCCCACTACCCCTCCCCTATTAGTTCAAGTTCATTGCCAAGGCTGCTTCCCACTTAGCAATCAAGACCAATGTTCACAGTACTCCCTGGGAACAGAATGGCCGTCACACCATTTTAGAAAAACACATTCAGAGAGATACATAATGTTACTGACAACCTGTGACACAACTCAAACTTCTTCCAATAGTTTATTACCAGGTGCACGGTCTAGACAGGCTCTTTTTTTTTGATCCACTTTTTCTCCCATTTTCTATATTTTCTCCCATCCCAATTTCGTATCATCCAATTCAACCCTCCCCTGTCACGGACGCTGTTTCTTGCCTCCCACAAGCCGGCTGCAATGTGGACTAAGTCATACATAGCACAAGTCCCCTCCGGTACTTGAGGTAACAGCAGTCGCATCTTTTCACCTGCGCAGCTCGATCTCTCAGTGGCGAGGAGTAACGCGTGGGAGGCTCAGGCTGCCCCTGACACTTCCTGATTCTACTGCGCAGGCGCACCAACCGACCTGTAGGAGTCGCTATCCACAACGCCCGATCCCCACCCATCAGTTTCCCACCCCCTAATACGGCCAATGTGTATTAGTACGGACGACCAGCTAAACTGAAAGCAGCCCAGCGTCTCCAGCATTTCGTGGCGAGTGCCTTGCCCACTACGCCACGTAGCCGCCCTGTCTAGACAGGCTCTTATACAGTAAAAGCAATAGTCAGCACTCACGGAAATGTCCTCAAGGTGCTTCTATTAAGCACAGGCAGTGACTACACACAATGTGCGCATTTCAGCTCTCAGCCTTTCTGAGTGTTAACAATCGTTGACGGAAGGCTGAGAGCTGAATGACGTACGTTGCTGCCTTTGCTTTAATAAAAGTACCTAAAGGACATTTAGCTGGCTATTTCTTTAACAGAAATTTATATCTGGACAGTGGACACAATGTAAGTGCTTTGTCTGATGCCTTCATAGGGGTCAGGGTGAAAGAGAAAAGGGAGGGGAGCAGCGTGGTAAGTGTAATCCCTTACTTTTTTTTTTAATAGAAAATAAAATATTTTGTAGTTCCAGTAGTTCTTCTGGAATGGAAGCGGACATGTATGGGTAGCCTTCGGGAGAGGTGTTATTTGGACAATGCGTAGGCTACCCGTACATGTCCGCTTCCATTCATTGTGCTAAGCTAAGCTAACATGCAGCCAGATAGCTTTCTACTGAACGCACAGAAGGAAACTGGTATCTATCTTCTTGTTTCTCTGGAGAAGACGGTAAGCTAATTTCCTAAAATATTGGCGTGTTCCTTTAACTGCACCTCAAAATGTGCCAACAAATATATTTACTACTAAAGTCACAATGCACATTTTATATGGTAAATGATAAATGGATTGCACACACAGACGATGGAGGCAACCATGCAAGGTGCCAACCTGCTCATCGGGAGCAATTAGGGGTTAAGTGTATTGCTCAAGGACACTTCACCATGCTGCCTGGGAGGAGCCGGAATCTAACCAGACTAATTACCAGACAAATTACCAGACGTTCTACCTCCTGAGCCACTGTCACCCCCCACAATACAGTTGAGCTACGGTACCAGCAAGCTACTGCAAAATGTAGTTAACCTACTAGTTTAATTACATGTAGTGAAATTACTACCCAACACAGAGAACAGGTAATCCCTTACCATTAGTTCTCAGCTGAACGTACATGATGTAAGAACAGAAAAGGTGCTGTGCAAATGAACACTATGATCGCCAGGGACGAGTTTACACGTCATTCCTAGCCATGCTCATTCTGCCGAAGACGCCGTAACTCGTCTTTGATGTCAATATTTCAAAAATCTGTCATCGAAATCATATTTCCTTTCCGGAGCCCTGAGACACACTGCTGATCTCCTCTCAACTCTCTAGAGGTTCAAGAGTGCCATCTGGTGGCCGATCGGCAGATCGCCAACCGGAAATGAACCTTTGAACCGGACGTGCTCATCCATATGTGGTCCGGGCACTCGCTATCGTTAGAGAGACTCCGTCTTGATACAGTGAACATCGATCGGTGCAAATAACTCGAAAAAACAACATGATTTGGACGTATATACTATTATACAACCTGGAAATGGATCGGGCATTTCTCCATCCCATAATAGAAAAAAATCTGTTCCACGCTCATCTGCCAGCGGCGCGAGGAAGCCACGGTGAGTTTCAATGTTATTTTCTAACGTCTTCTATACTAACTGATCTGATGAACATATGACCCACTCTGGATGAATCATCTAACGCTGCCCACGGAATTATAAACGATCCCCCGCCCATCCGGTCATCATCAGATCATACGTAGATCATTCTAGAAGTACGTCCAGTTGAAATATTTTATCTCGCGCCGATCGCTACCAAACTGTATTTCATCATCAATATAATGCATTTAGGGCTATAAATCACGTTCTGAAGAAAGCTGCAGAAAACGATAAAAACATACTTATACTTTAGACCATATTTTAGTATGAATATGTGAATGAAAAAGTTTAACGTTGCTACACCCTGAACAATACATATAGGACATTGAATGGGCCATAATAATGGCAATGTAGCAATAGAATTTAAAAAGTTATAGCCCTGCAAAGAAGGGGAACTTCTCCATAGACAAATAGAGCTGGCGAGGGATGGTAAATTATGAATTTAACCCATGGCGATCAAAGTGTTAATGTATAATATATGTTGTGAAAAGTGAAGAAAAATGGTCTAATCTAATCTATGATTTCCAGTTCAAAGGAAGCTGAACAACAAGGATGCAAGTTGAGTTTGATGCCTGAAGACTATTAAAATCTCACCCATCTGTCTAGACAAATTATGAATTGATGCAGTGGCGGCTCTACCACTAGGGGCGCTAGGGCGCCGACCCACCTGCTGGCCAGCTGCTGTTAAATCAGAGAAGAAGACAATAAAACTTTTTCGTTTTTGTGTTTTATAGCCCTATAAATAATATAAACATGTTTAAAATTAATAATATTTACTCATTTTAAGTATGTTTGTATTTCCAATGCACAATATAACGTTATTATCTAAATTAAAAAAACATCGTTTTCCAGAGCAGGAAGTGACATCACGTTTTTTTTTTTTTTTTTTTATTTCTCGGCCCGGGCTATACGCGATAGCGCTCTGAGTGCGCGTCACAGTTTGATCGCTGTCTCCGTCACAGCCAATCAGTGCATACGCCGTTGTGCGTTGAAATATGACTATTATGTTGGAATCCGAGCGCGATTTGAAGCGGTCTAGAAAGCAGCGTGAACTTCCGTGAGAATTTCCATAGCCGCATTTCGCGGAGACGCTCTCTGATTGGCCGACGCCAGTATTTTTTTCCATGGCAGAATTTCACAGAGACGATCTCTGATTGGCCGAATCCAATTTCTAATGTTCCAATTCTAGCTTCTAGCTTGGTTCCTGGTACTAGGACTGTTGTTTGTCTTAGAGCGTGCCGTGCCGTGACTGCAAGTTCTTTAGACTGTTAAGCTTAGGCACTCTTTCAAAGTTGGTTAAGGTTAGAGTTTGTCTTAGAGCATGGCGATAGAACGCCAGGTAGTTTGCAGTCTGTTCGAGCGGAAATGGACAAAGGAATGTACTTGTTGAGTGTTGTGCTAACGTCGACGAGCTCAGCTGAGCTAACACTTGGCTAACAAGCTATATGGCGGATTATACACGTTTATCAAGCTCTCCTGCCCTGGACGTTTCAACTAAACAGTGAGTCTCTCTCTCTCTCTCTCTAACGTTAGTAGTACTAGGCTGGTGCGGGCTAACTGGCTATCGTTCTGGCAGCTAACGTTAGTAGTACTAGGCTGGTGCGGGCTAACTGGCTATCGTTCTGGCAGCTAACGTTAGTAGTACTAGGCTGGTGCGGGCTAACTGGCTATCGTTCTGGGAGCTAACGTTAGTAGTACTAGGCTATCGTTCCGTGATTTGTTTACTTGGTAACACGGGTTGCTAAGGAATTTAGGTTCGAGGTTGAAGAAATCTCTCTCTCTCTCTCTCTCTCTCTCTCTCTCTCTCTCTCTCTCTCTCTCTCTCTCTCTCTCTCTCTCTCTCTCTCTCTCTGCTTAACGTTAACGTTTGTAAATAGTTTTTTTAGGAGCAGTACTACTGCTGGCCATTCATGAAGCGAGACATTGCTGATTGTTTATTTATCGATGGCTCATTGATTTAACTACTGCAGCTCTCTCGGATTGAAAATACGTGGATTATGGCTTGTTCAATATCGTCTATGTTTGAATGAATGAATGAATGAGAACTTTATTAACAGATTGCAGAATGGGTACAATACAGTACGGCTCAATACACACAATTGTTAAGGGAGACGTTTGTCTTGTTTACATCAGGGTCCCAGATTTTCGATTCATATCGATAGTTTAATAGCTAGCCTTGGCTCGTTTAACAATATGCAAAATATGTGTACAGCCCTGTACTCATACTGAAGTTATTCTTGGTATATAATAGGTCTGATTGTGTAACGAATCGATTCCACGTCGTGCTGTGTGTGAGAGAGAGAAGGAGAGAGGGAGAGATCTGCCTGTGTTTGTAGACGGGCGAGTTTTGTTTCTAACTTTTCTATTTATATATTGTGTTTCAAGTTGTGAATTAGAGTCTAGACTATACTTTATTTGACTGGTTGTGTGTTGTTGTAGTAACAGCTGAGCGACTCGTTCATAAGAGCCGATTCATTGCCGTGAGCGTGAGTCGAATCGCTCACGTCTTGCCATGAGTGTTGCGTGGTACTGTACTGTACATGTTTGCATTTTGCAAAATGTTTGGTATAGCGCCCCTAGTGGCGAAGTACCCACCGGCCGCCACTGAATTGATGATGCAAGAAGCCTCACTTTGACAAACCTGCTTTGCATGTACGTCATTCATAAATCTAATCTCATACATAAAGATAGCTTTGAAAGTCAGAAGATAGCTGTCAAATCAAAGATCTGTGTTCAAAGTAGGGAGCAGGAGAGAAGAGAGGATGCCATAGAACTAGGATTTATAGAACAGCCATTCACATTCAAATCTACAGTCTGGAATGGTACACATTAAAATGTCATAGAATTCACAATGTTTTTATCGTAACAAGATTCAGCTTGTCCGTGATGTATTTTATATTTCTAATAGAGTACTCTGCCGTTGGTCTGTACATCTGCTACTGGCTGAATTACCCGGTCAATGAGAAGAGACGGCATGAAGGAAGGAATTGGCAGACGGAGACAGAGCTCAAATCAAAACAGCTGCGTTTATTTGTATAAAAACAACGCATATCTATACTAAAAGTTTGGATTCCAGTGAGCTCAGGCTTGAGTCTCGGCTGAAAGATTCCATATAAAAGATGATCAAACCAGCATTGAATATTTCTAGCTAAGTCATCAAGATCTTTTCTCTGCTGAAACCAGGAAGTTCTGCTGGATGCATTGTTCTGTTGTTGTCCGGTTGCCGTGGTGATGGTTTTCTGTCTCACGTTCTGTGTGTTCTTCCCGCTCAGTCTCTGTGTGTCCGTGTGTCCGTGTCTGTTATCCAGTGCCCCCTTTTATCAAAGAGCCGGATTCTCTGAGTGATGTCACAGAAAGTGACATCATCGACACATTTCTTCCAATCTGTGGCTCTCTAAGTTCAAATTTGAAAAAGGGGCTGTCCGAGTAACCCAACTGCTCCTTTCCATTGTTCCAAATCAGAGAATAGTTTTACGGTCCAAATTCCTTAATAGGTTGGTTATTCAAGGTTGGTTATTATACAAGAGTTATATTTTCGAATTGGTGATAATTAGATAAACACAGACATATCATTCTTGACTAGTTTCTCTTTATGCTAGACAAGAATCACAGTTTTTATCATTCAGTCCACTCACATGTTCTTCTAATAACAACGTTTTAATCTTGAATCAATATCTATTCTAAACAGTTGTTATGTATACTATTTTAAGTACTGCCAATTTGATTCAAACGATGCTTACTTTCAAAACCCTGTGATTCTTCTCATAAACATTGTGTGAGGATTGGTCCGATTCCGCACGCTTCCAGGTACCAATTACCTTCGCACACCTGAAGTGAGTTTCGAATCAGCTCGGTGGAGCCCTTATATACTCTGGTGTTCCTAACGTTCTGTGTCGGGTCGTTTTGGGCTTACCACTAGCTGCTGCTTGTTTTCCTCCCGTGTTGTACCTCGTCTGTTTTCTCCAGGACGTCTATGGAAGTCGCCGCTGTTGCTTCTCTCTGCCATCCGTTGGATCTGTGCCTCGTTGCCCGCTTTGCGCAATTGCGCCTTGGTGAGTTTTGGAGACATACTTTTTTTGGATGCTTTGTTTTTTCTCGCATTTTTCTGGACTCGGGACCTATCTGTTTTTTGTGTGTTTGGTAAACACTGAAGAATTGTCGCTTGTGTTTGTACTGGACTCAGCTAAGGAAGACTGGACAGCCTTGTATTCCATTCGCTCGTTTGTTTACATTCTCTCTCTCTCTGTTCCTTCCCGAGTGGATCTTCAAGTAGCTGCAGAGCCGCAGAGTCAGAGGCGCAACGCCACAGTGCCGTCTCTGCTCTGAGACGAGCTGCAGAGCCGCAGACTACTCTGCCCAAGAACATTCTCCCCTTGTGCTTTTTGTTGTTTTCGCTCATTTCTGTTTTGTAAATAAATACGCCCTGGTTTTTGGCTAACTCTGAACTACCTGTCTGTGCCGTGCTGTTGGGGTTGTTAACAAACCATAACATTACGATCCGACCATGTCGACCCCAGCCGACACAGACAGAGTTAGGGCAGCGTTGGCGGTCCAGATCCAGTTGACCAACGACCACACCCAACAGTTAGGTGCGGCTGCGGCTGCTGTGCAGGACCTCCGGGCCCAGGTCCAGCCTATTCAGGATTCATTTGACACTCTGGCCACCCAGCAGACTACCCAGGGTAATCAGCAGGCTGATATTCTGCACCAGCTACAGGCTCTCAGTCAGGGGCGTCCATTTGGTATGGCAAGGTATGGCACTCGCCATACCTTGGCAAATAAAAATGTAAAAAAAAAAAAGAAGAAAAAAAACATTTTTTTACAATTTTTTACAATTTTTTATGTTGCTTTAGAATTCGAATGTCAACATTATGAACGAAGCTTCGAACTATTCGGTACAGCCCTAGCATGTTTTGATATTGTCAATTATCTCACTTTTACTAGGTGACTTTTACTGTGACTAACTGAAATATGCCCAAAAAAAAGGAAAATGGACATAGGGACAGCAGAGACAAGTGATACAGGGACACAGTTAAGGTCTGGCTTAGTGATTATAATAGTGCAGTTCAGCATTCAGTAACCCATACTTTTTGTGAATGTGTTTTTGATACTACATTCTGTTGAACACACACCTCAAAACCATACCTAAGGAAAATTGGCTCAATTGCAAGAAAAGTAATAGACAGTTATGATATTACATTCTGCATAATTCGTATGCAAAATATTGTGGTTCCCTGCTTTAGTCTGTTGACACATTTCTATACTAAAAATGCTTGTGTAGTCCTGTGTCATACCGAAATGTCATATAACTGAATTGTATAGAAACAACTCACCAAAAGTGACTATTGCACAACTGATTTGACAAAAAAAATCTACCAGGGGGGGGAAACCCCCCCTTCACCCCCCCCCCCTCCTCGCCATACCTTGCCTTTTACTGAAAGGACGCCACTGCTCTCAGTGCAGCATTTAACACCCTGCTTTTAACCCCACCTGTGCCAGGAGTTCCAGCCAGATCACCACCCGCCGCCGCGACAGACCCCGCACCTCCCGACCTCGCACCTCGGGAGCCCCGTCTCTCCAACCCACGTTTGTTCGACGGTAACTTCGAGGAGTGTGCCACGTTCATCATGCAATGTGAGTTGGTTTTCATTCATCAACCCTGCCGATTTACGTCAGAGGGAGCCCGAGTAGCCTACATGACTAACCTGCTCACAGGCCGAGCAGCACAGTGGGTCACTGCTTCCTGGTCTATGAGGGCTGATTTTTGTTTCTCTTACCCAGACTTCGTGGCAGAGCTCCGAAGGGTTTTCCACCACCCAGCTCGTGGCCAGGACCCGGGAGCTCGGTTGGGCACCTTCCGGCAGGGCAGTGGCAGTGTCACCGACTACGCGCTGGAGTTCAGACTAGCCGCAACCGAGAGCGGTTGGAATGATCGGGCGCTTCATCTCACCTTCCTGAAGGGGCTCAACGACGCGGTAAGGGACCAGCTCGCGACCCGAGAGGAGCCCGATTCTCTCGAGGGCCTAATCAGCCTCGCCATTCGCATCGACGGACGCCTCCGGGAGAGGAGGCGTGAGAGAGCACGACTGGGACCCCCAGAGGTCCCCCAGACCCCCCGTACTCGTGACTGTTCTGCTGACCGTCCTGTCCCCTCCGCGACTGGTGGCCCTTTCCCCTCCCGAGCTGTGACCAAGGAGGAACCCATGCAGCTGGGATGCACCCTCCTTTGCCCGGCGGAACGGGAATCCAGGCTCAGGTCCGGCCTTTGTCTCTACTGCGGCCGGGATGGACACGTATCTCCAATTGCCCTACCCGGCCAAAAGACCAGGCTCGCCGGGACCCCGGGAGATCCTGGTGAGCCGTTTTTCCTGTTCCCACATCCGTGCACCACCTAACCGTCTGACGAGCATCACCCTAGCCTGGGCGGACCAGCGGGCGACGGTGGGTGCACTCATTGACTCGGGTGCTGATGAGAGTTTCCTGGACGTTGAGTTTGCCACCCAGGCCAACATCCCACTTGAGGACCTTGAAAGGCCCTTGGAGGTTTTCGCGCTGGATCAGCACCGCCTGGCTGACATCACTCAACGCACCTGTCCTGTCCTCCTCACCATTGCTGGTAACCACGTTGAGAGACTCCAGTTCTTTATTACCAGATCCCCTCTTGTCCCAGTAGTCCTGGGTCGGCCCTGGCTCGCGCTGCATGAGCCCCACATCGCCTGGTCCTCCGGCACCATCAGGGGGTGGATTTCCTCCTGTCATGCCCAGTGTCTTCAGGCGGCGTCCAGTCCTTCGCCCCGGAGTTCCCCTTGTGTGCCGCCCTCGGATCTCTCAACTATTCCCCCCGAGTACCACGACCTCGGGGAGGTTTTCAGCAAGTCCCGGGCTCAGGCCCTTCCGCCTCACCGGCCTTATGACTGTGCCATCGACCTCCGCTCAGGGGCCCCCCTTCCCGGCAGCCGCCTCTACAGTCTGACCGTCCCTGAGAAGGCAGCGATGGATAAGTACATCTCTGAGTCCTTGGCAGCAGGCCTCATTCGGTCCTCGTCCTCCCCGGTGGCGGCCGGTTTCTTCTTTGTTGGGAAGAAGGATGGAGACCTTCGGCCCTGCATTGACTATCGCCAACTCAACGAGATCACCATTAAGAACAAGTATCCTCTTCCTCTCATGAACTCCACCTTCGAGCCCCTCACCCAGGCTACCGTCTTCACCAAACTGGACCTCCGGAGTGCCTACCATCTGGTCCGTATCCGAGAGAGCGATGAATGGAAGACCGCCTTCAAGACTCCCAGGGGTCATTACGAGTACCTGGTGATGCCGTCCGGCCTCACCAACGCTCCGGCGGTATTCCAGGCGCTCATGAACGACGTCCTCCGTGACATGCTCGAGGAGTTTGTGGTGGTATACCTGGACGACATCCTCATCTTCTCCAAGACTCTCGAGGAACACGTCCAGCATGTCCGCCGTGTGCTGGAGCGCCTCCTCCACAATCGGCTCTTCGTTAGGGCAGAGAAGTGCCGTTTCCACTCCGACTCCGTCGATTACCTAGGCTTCATCGTGGAGAGCGGCCTGACCCGAGCCGACCCTTGCAAGATCCGGGCCGTGGAGGAGTGGCCGGAACCCACCTCTCGGAAGGAGCTACAGAGCTTCCTCGGGTTCGCAAACTTTTACCGGAGATTCATCCGGAACTACAGCCAGGTGGCGGAACCACTTACCAAGCTGACCTCTCCCTCCCTGCCGTTTGACTGGTCTCCAGCGGCCTGCGCTGCATTCCGTTCCCTCAAGAAGAGGTTCACCACCGCCCCGGTCTTGCTCCACCCAGACCCCAGGAGGCAGTTCATTGTGGAGGTGGACGCCTCGGATACTGGACTTGGGGCTATCTTGTCTCAGCGGTCGGCGACGGACCAGAAGGTCCATCCGTGCGCTTTCTACTCACGTCGTTTCCTTCCCGCTGAGAGGAACTATGACATTGGCAATCGGGAACTGCTGGCGGTAGTGGCTGCCTTGGAGGAGTGGCGTCATTGGCTGGAGGGGGCCGAGGAACCGTTCACCATTTGGACGGACCATAAGAACTTGACGTACATCCGTGCATCCAAGTGCCTCAACGGCCGGCAGGCAAGGTGGGCCAGCTTCCTCAGTCGGTTCGACTTCTCGCTGACTTTTCGCCCTGGGTCCCGCAACACGAAGGCCGACTCTCTGTCCCGGTTATACTCCAAGGGGGCTCCAACCACTGACTTCTGACTGTGGTGGATCGGTTCAGCAAGGGGGTTCACCTCGTGGCCCTTCCCAAGCTTCCCTCAGCTTCCGAGACAGCGGACCTCCTGACAAGCCACGTGTTCCGCCTCCATGGTTTCCCCCAGGATGTCGTCTCGGACCGGGGTCCCCAGTTCACTTCCCAGGTATGGCGGGCCTTTTGCAAGGGATTGGGGGCAACTGTCAGTCTTTCGTCTGGTTACCATCCCCAGACTAACGGACAAACAGAGAGGATGAACCAGAGCGTGGAGTCTGCTCTCCGTTGTGTTTCCGCCGAGAGACCCGCTTCCTGGAGCCGGTTCCTCCCCTGGGTCGAGTACGCCATCAACTCCCTGGTCAGTTCCGCCACCGGCCTCTCGCCATTCGAGGTATCCCTGGGCTACCAACCCCCTCTTTTCCCTGCACAGGAGTCGGAAGTGGCAGTTCCCTCCATGCAGGATCATCTCGACCGGTGTCGTCAAGTCTGGGAGATCACCAGGACTGCGCTGCTCCGGGCATCGGAGCGTGCCAGTCGGGGAGCTGACCGACGCCGGATCCCTGCGCCGACATACCACCCTGGGCAGAGGGTATGGTTGTCCTCCAAGGATCTTCCGCTGCGATCCTCGGCCAAGAAGCTTAACCCCCGGTTCGTCGGCCCTTTTGAGATCCAGAAGGTGCTCAGTCCCGCGGCGGTGAGTCTTAAGCTTCCTGTGTCCATGCGCATTCATCCCGTTTTTCATGTGTCCCGGGTTAAGCCTGTCTCTCTCAGTCCCCTGATGCCTCCTGCTCCAGATCCGCCTCCTCCCGAGATGGTGGACGGACACACCCAGTGGAAGGTCCGTCAGCTCACGGACGTCCAACCGCGGGGACGGGGGTTCCAGTACCTGGTGGACTGGGAGGGATACGGTCCGGAGGAACGGAGCTGGGTCTCCCGCCAGCTCATCATGGACCCCGCCCTGATCACCGACTTCCATCGGTCCCATCCGGGGAAGCCGAGGCCGGGCAGGTCGCCGGGTGGCTCCCGTGGAGGGGGGGGTACTGTGAGGATTGGTCCGATTCCGCACGCTTCCAGGTACCAATTACCTTCGCACACCTGAAGTGAGTTTCGAATCAGCTCGATGGAGCCCTTATATACTCTGGTGTTCCTAACGTTCTGTGTCTGGTCGTTTTGGGCTTACCACTAGCTGCTGCTTGTTTTCCTCCCGTGTTGTACCTCGTCTGTTTTCTCCAGGACGCCTATGGAAGTCGCCGCTGTTGCTTCTCTCTGCCATCCGTTGGATTTGTGCCTCGTTGCCCGCTTTGCGCAATTGCGCCTTGGTGAGTTTTGGAAACGTACTTTTTTTGGATGCTCTGTTTTTTCTCGCATTTTTCTGGACTCTGGACCTATCTGTTTTTTGTGTGTTTGGTAAACACTGAAGAATTGTCGCTTGTGTTTGTACTGGACTCAGCTAAGGAAGACTGGACTGCCTTGTATTCCATTCGCTCGTTTGTTTACATTCTCTCTCTCTCTGTTCCTTCCCGAGTGGATCTTCAAGTAGCTGCAGAGCCGCAGAGTCAGAGGCACAACGCCACAGTGCCGTCTCTGCTCTGAGACGAGCTGCAGAGCCACAGACTACTCTGCCCAAGAACATTCTCCCCTTGTGCTTTTTGTTGTTTTCGCTAATTTCTGTTTTGTAAATAAATACGCCCTGGTTTTTGGCTAACTCTGAACTACCTGTCTGTGCCGTGCTGTTGGGGTTGTTAACAAACCATAACACATTGCATATTTCATATCATTGCGTTCAGTATCATTATCACAACATAACAGGAATATTTGCAGTTTAATTTACGCTAATTTGAGTATATAAAAATACATTTGAAAGTGTACTGTTTTACTGTAATTCTGAACCATGGCTCCTCCTCTGCATCTGTCCCTACAGGCAGTTCTCACAGGGGAAGTTTAGCAGCTAACAAAGATATGTGACCTATTCACTCTATTGTCTTCAGCTGTTGACCACACTGTATGTAATTTGACTCGTGTTGACCAAAGCACAAACAGTTTCTAGAACACACACACTATGCCTCTTTCTTGTTATCTAAGCATTACTTAATCCAAATGGGGTTACCAGTAAATTTGATTGTCAACTATTAACCATTGATTGTGTAAAGACTAGAAATATGAATCATTCATTTTGCACACAGTAGAACTTACTAAATAATTATTTACAGAGTTCCTTTTATCAGCACCGACATCTGTTCTGTTATAACACTGTAGGAGTCTCCAGTTGCCTGGCCCCCTGTGGCTTCTGGTGACTGAAAAGGACATCTGCCAACCACTCCTTATACTTAAAACCTTTTCAGGGACAATTCACAACACGTTTTATGAGATATAATTAGCATAATATACCACATTTTCATATAGATCAGTGTTGGTTTGTTGCATGAGACCCAGAAAGTGGTCTGAACTTGTAATTTTCACTTAAAGAAAACGTTTTTTATACACCGTAATCCTAACCTTCGAACATGTAGATTGAGTTGTTTTGCTTTTGTTATTGTTTGTTTGTATTCATTGCATGTTCGAAATAAAGATTTCAAATCAAAATCAAATCAACCTTATTCTCAGTAGAGACCTCACGCCCCAACCTAAAACAGAGATGAAAAATAAAAGGCTTTTGCAATAATAGATTTTCTTTTTTAATTTGCGGCTTGGCCATTTTTGTGATAACCTCAGAAAGCTGCTGTGTTATAGTTGAACATCCCAGAGGCAGTTGTGTTGATATTCCAACTGTCTCCATTCTCACGGACTCCGTACATACGGTGAATCAAAGCTCATTTACACAACAACAACAACAACAACAACAAAAACGCTAATCTCCTTTGTCAGCCATGTCAGGCGTACTGAGGGAAATGTCCATGATACAAGTGTTACTTTATTAATCCGCTTGGGGAAATTCAAGTGTCATAGCAGCATGGGGGGGGGGGGTATGATAGGTAGTAATAATAACAGTAGTAGCAGTAGTGTGTGTCGGGATTTAATCAGACAGTAATAATAGTGATGATGGTATACAATATGGTCCAAACCGTAGTAACACACTGAACCAGAGTCCGTGCAGTGTTTGTTATTGAGAGTGAGATATTCCTCACAGTTCTCAAGTTCACCAGCCGTTAGCTCTCCAGCAATTGGCAGCAGTCCGTGCCCACGGTTCGGGAGCCTGATGACTACTGGCACGAAGGACTGGCCGACACTAGGAAGGACCCTTTCTATCTGTTCAACATCTGACAGGGACATCTGAGGCGATGATACCGTCCTCTCTCTCACCCTCACTCTCTCTCACCCTCACTCTCTCACAGTCCTCTCTCTCTCAACCTCACTCACTCTCACCGTCCTCTCTCTCACCCTCACTCTCTCTCATCCTCACTCTCTCTTACCATCCTCTCTCTCACCCTCACTCTCTCTCACCCTCACTCTCTCTCACCCTCACTCTATCTCACCCTCATTCTCTCACTGTCCTCTCTCTCACCCTCACTCTCTCTCACACCATGCTTTCTCATCATCACTCTCTCTCACCCTCACTCTCTCTCACCCTCACTCTCTCTTACCATCCTCTCTCTCACCCTCACTCTCTCTCACACCATGCTCTCTCACCCTAACTCTCTCTCACCCTCACTCTCTCACCCTCACTCTCTCTCACCCTCACTCTCTCTCAACCTCACTCTCTCTCACCCTCACTCTCTCACTGTCCTCTCTCTCACCCTCACTCTCTATCACCCTCACCCTCTCTCACCCTCACTCTCTATCACCCTCACCCTCTCTCACCCTCACTCTCTATCACCCTCACTCTCTCTCACCCTCACTCTCTCTCACTGTCCTCACTTTTTGCGGAGTATCTGAGACTGTAACCCATGTTTTCCTGTGTCAAAGGATTAATAGGGTGTTGGGGTTCCTAAAAGGGTTGTGTGTGAAGCTGGGGGTGATGTTCTGTGTGGAGAGTTTCATCCTTGGCCAAACATATTCATTAAGTAACAAGGTTGTGAGCGTTTTACTGAACTTTGTTTACGGGCAGGCTAAGTTAGCCATTTGGCTGACCCGTAGGAATATGATCAAGGGCGTTGGTCCTACGGAATCGGTGCCTATGTTGAGGGGTATGATTTCTGCACGCCTTAGATTAGAGTTCATGTATTTCTCACTGAGACATAATGTTGATGCGTTCGTGAATGCTTGGGGATTGGGGAATGCAATGTGTACTGTGGGGGAGGAGGGGCTGAACATATGCATTTGAAGGTCAAGTGGGTTTTATGTGCTGAAGGAGTTTTTGGTGTGCGTGTGTGTGTGTGTGTGTGCGTGTGCGTGTGTGTGGGTGTGTGTGTGTGTGAGTGTGTGGGTGTGTGTGTTGTTTTTATGAAGATGCCGTGAGTTTTTTGTGTCTCTACTGACTGTTTTTAATTGACATGTTTTAATAAAGAACATCAAAAGTCAAAGTCTCTCACTGTCCTCTCTCTCACTTTCTCTCACCATCCTCTCTCTCACCTTCACTCTCTCTCACCCTCACTCTCTCTCACTGTCCTCTCTCTCACTCTCTCACCCTCACTCTCTCTCACCCTCACTCTCTCTCACCCTCACTCTCTTTCACCATCCTCTCTCTCACCTTCACTCTCTCTCACCCTCACTCTCTCTCACCCTCACTCTCTCTCACCATCCTCTCTCTCACCTTCACTCTCTCTCACCCTCACTCTCTCTCACCCTCACTCTCTCTCAACCTCACTCTCTCTCACCCTCACATTATCTCACCCTCACACTCTCTCACCCTCACTTTCTCTCACCATCCTCTATCTCACTCTCTCTCACTGTCCTCTCTCTCACCCTCACTCTATCACCCTCACCCTCTCTCACCCTCACTCTCTATCACCCTCACTCTCTATCACCCTCACTCTCTCTCACCCTCACTCTCTCTCACTGTCCTCTCTCTCACTTTCTCTCACTGTCCTCTCTCTCACCCTCACTCTCTCACACTGTCCTCTCTCTCATCCTCACTCTATCACCCTCACCCTCTCTCACCCTCACTCTCTATCACCCTCACTCTCTCTCACCCTCACTCTCTCTCACTGTCCTCTCTCTCACTTTCTCTCACCATCCTCTCTCTCACCTTCACTCTCTCTCACCCTCACTCTCTCTCACCCTCACTCTATCTCCCCTCACTCTCTCTCACTGTCCTCTCTCTCACTCTCTCACCCTCACTCTCTCTCATCCGCACTCTCTCAACCTCACTCTCTCTCACCATCCTCTCTCTCATCCTCACTCTCTCTCACCCACACTCTCTCTCACCCTCACTCTCTCTCACCATCCTCTCTCTCATCCTCACTCTCTCTCACCCTCACTCTCTCTCTCACCGTCCTCTTTCTCCTCCTCACTCTCTCTCCTCCTCACTCTCTCTCACCCTCACTCTCTCTCACCCTCACACTCTATCTCACCCTCACTCTCTCTCACTGTCCTCTCTCGCCCTCACTCTCTCTCACCCTCACTCTATCTCACGTCCTCTCTCTCTCTCTCTTTTATATGCTGTCTGATTTTATATGCTGTCTGATTTTATGTGCTGTGTGATTTAATGTTTTCTTTTTTTGCTGTCTGTACACTCGACGACGTGGCTGTAAATGAGTTGTTAACTCAGTTTCCTTTCAAGTTTAAATAAAGGTTTGAAAGGAAATTAAGTTATCTTAATTACACGTACAGTAAGTTAGTCTTTTGCATTTTTTGTAACTCCCTTTGTTTATGTCTCACCTTCTCCTCCTTCTCTTCCCCCATTTACCACATCTATATTTCCTTCCGTTTGTTCTATCTATCTCTTTCCCCTTCTCTTTTCTTCTTTCCTTCGCCGGTTGTCTCTCTCTCTCTCTTTCTTCCTGTGTGAGGAGGTGGCGCTGTCGTGTCTCAGACCTCTGGAGGACGTTTAGACGTCGGAGGCAGAGACAGACCGAGGTGACGCATGCAGACACACACACACACACGCACACACACGCATGCACTCACACACACACCAGTATTAAACCCATCAGTTTCTGCTCAAAGAGCCTCCCTCCCACGAGACACACGCCACAGAGAGAAAACAAAGAGAAGGGTGGTTCTTTCTCTCTCTCTTTCTTTCCCTATCTCTCTGTGGTAGAACATGAGGAGTGATCAAAGCATCGGGGGGGCGTCAGAGGAGAGAGACCCGACAGACGTGCGAGGAGGACAAGACGAGGAGAGGACGGCGAGAAGCCAATCAAACGCTCATGTCCCGCTCAGCCATTGAAGACCCACGTAGCCACCTTTAGTAGACTACTGGGCGGATCTGGGCAATAGTTAACAGTTATATTGTCTGTCTCTGTTTAAATCATGATCGTCATGTATGGAGATGGTGTGTATAGTGACTCGATTAAGTCAAGTACCTCACAAAATATTTTTTCGGAAATTGGTGAGAATGTTACTCGACCGCAATGTTACTTAAATTGCAGTGTTATTTGAAGAATTGTGTGTGTGGGGGGGGGGCTGCTTACCTCAGCACGAGGAAATCCTGACGCAGTCTGTGTGTTTGTAATGGTATTTCAGCGCCAGGTATTAGTCGGGCCCGTCGTAGCAAGGCCACGCTTTAAAAGATAGGAGTGCGTCACCTTGTTTGTAGAGCTATAACTATATTCTATATCATAGGTGTCAAACTCACGGCCCGCGGGCCAAATGCGGCCCGCCACGTCATTTGATGTGGCCCCCCAAGAGCTAAAAAAAAGAAAAAAGAATTACATTAATATTGGGTTAAAAAATAGCAGTGTTAAAATAATTGTGGGTTAATGCGTTAATAAAGCTTTAACTTTGACAGCCTTAGTTATTACACATTCTTACACATACATGTATGTTAAACATCTGAGGTATTGATGAAGTAACAAAGGAAAAAAGCCAAAAGCACTTACTCCTCAGACATTCTTTGACAATTTTACAGCCCAAAATACAAAAAAGATCCAGGCGGAATAGGTAACAAAGGGTTGAAGAAATATTGTCTGAACTGTCAGATGCAAACTGGCTGTGTGACATAACCGAGCATCTCGCTCAATTATAAGAATAAGAAGCTGTAGGGACGCAAACAAGTCCCACCCAAAACTTGACCAATATAGTTGTGAACTGAGACAACCCTTATTTTGTTATTTTTGAGTACAGTTACAGTTGTGTGTTCATGCAGACACATAATAGCAATTTCATTACGAATTGAAAATGGGGGACCCTGATTTAAACAAGTCGAAAGTATTTCTCTGGTCTGCATCCCCTTAACAATTGTGTGTATTGAGCTGTACTGTACTGTACCCATTCTGCAATCTGTTAATTAAAGTTAATTAAACTATCTTCCATTAGTTGGATGTATGGCCTCTGCAAGGTTGTGTGCAGCCATTTGTTTTTGTAACATCTGCTACATCTGTCCCACGTGTTCTTTGCAGCTCACAGTTGTTAGTTCTGCCCCTCTTGACTGTGACAAAAAGGTTTTGAACAAACTTAATGTCATAGCTTGTATTTGATGATATTCTTCTTTGTTATTTACTTGAATGGTTTGATCATTGATTGATGGAGTAATATGGGGTTCTGATAAACTAAAATTATTTGTTAAAATAACATAAGCTAACATATATTTTTACATTTATGCAAATGCATATGCAATATGTATAACTTGAATAAGTAATAAATACAGAAACAACATGTTTAACAATATGTAAATATATAGCTACATTTATTTTACATTACATTAACATTTATACGGTCTTTGGCCCTTTGAGGGCAACCATAATGCTGATGTGGCCCTCTGTGAAAATGAGTTTGACACCCCTGTTCTATATTATAGCTATGGATACAATACTATGGCCCATTTGACATGACCTATATATCGTTCAATATGTGAAAAAGAATAAAATGTTCCATCCATACGTTCCTGTGTTATACCATGGTGAATATAAGTATGGTTTTAGAGCAAGGTGAAACCGGAGACATTTGGCCATTACACAGGCCAAGATACAAGGTTACAAAGGGTGCTCGATACCGCCCTCTAGCTGGATGTGGCCGGTATTGCACTTTGGCGACCTCAGACTCATTCCCTATGGTAACACCAAGGTCCCACACACATGTATTAGGTTGCCGATGGTGAAGAAATGCCTCTCTGCGCTTGACCGATCCCGTCGTCCTCCCCTGGAGGCTAGGAGCCGGAGGCAGACATGGGCTGCGGCGTGGGGCCCCAACCGGTGGGGTTGGGGTGGTTGGGGTTTTTATTCCTCCAACAGTCTGCTCCTGTATCTCTATATTTTTCATCTGTGTGATGAAGAATCTGACCATGTTCTTCCACTCAAATTCCCTCCAAGTCTGGGAATTGGTCGTTTTCCATTGTTGTATACAGATTTTCCCCCATTCTTCTGTCGTTATAGTATACAGTTTGCATCCCGTTCCTACGTCTCCTTGATATATGCTGTATCTATCAAATTCAAGTTCTGTAAACCAGTATATACGTCTGTCACGTTCTCAAGAGTATTACCTTGTATAAATACCTGTCTATTTATGGAGAAATAAAAAAAATATTTGCAGTGATTTCATCACCTCAAAAGCCCTGTTTTTCAAAAGGCAACAGGGCTTTTGAGGTGATGAAATCACTGCGCCCAGGCAGCAGTGGTTCGGCAAACAAAATGTTCAAGTATATCTATCTGCTTAGAAAACGAAAATGTTTAATTATTATTATTATTATTATTATTTTGTGGTAAATACACAGGTCACAACATGATGCGGCACGGTGGGATAGTGGTTAACACTGTCGCCTCACAGCAAGAAGGTCCAGGGTTCGATTCCCGCTTAGGGACCAGGTTTCCATGATGCCAGGTACCGAGGTGGGGTATCTCCCAGGCCTTTCTGTGTGGAGTTTGCATGTTCTCCCCGTGCTCGCAAGGGTTTCCCCCCCGATAAGATAAACCCAATGGAAAAACATGCACAACAGATCGCTAACGCTGTGGCGTCCTTGAGAAAGACGGACAGGAGTACTTGGATTGGTCCCCGGGGCGCGGCTCACGTTGACGCCCTATCTGCTCCCGGCTGCCCATGGGGGGGGGAGGACAACGGGATGGGAAAAGTGCAGAGAGACATTTCATCTGCGACTCAGTGCATGTGTGTGTGTGGGTTCCTCTGGGTCACCCATCTCGCGTGTGTGTGTTAAACTGCATGACAAATAAAGACTTCTAGTCTAACAATTATTCTAGTCTAACAATTATTATTATTATTATTATTATTATTATTATTATTATTATTATTATTATTATTATTATTATTATTATTATTATTATTATTATTATTAATTATGTTTACATTCAAGAACGTTTTGGAGTTGTATTTTGAGTGTACTTGGAGTGACTGTTGGGAACTAGGCTACACTGGCACACCTACTTCCAGTGAATGACGCTAAGCTAGGCTAACAGTGCGGCTGTTCCCTAAGCCTAATGCATGCACACTGTGCACAGAGAAGAAAAGGGTATGTATCTGCTTGTCTAACTCCAGGGTAGATGGCAAATAAGCTAATTTCCCCAAAAGTTGGGGTGTTCCTTCAAGATACAAGGTTTCTGAAGGACACTGACTTGTACTATCTGAACTATTGCTAAATATATAGCCAGACGACCCAGATAAATCCAGAATAAATACAAGTCAGATGCTTCTTGTTAAAGCTATTATGACTCGTGCTTTCATCAGAGAGAAACAAATGTGTCGACTGGAGGATTTGAAAGAAGCCTTCAGAGAGAAACTATGTATGTTGATCCCTTCGAAAAACACAATGCGAACTTGCAATACTTAGTTAGGATGAGTTTTGATTTAACCCTATAGAGCTTTGTGTATGAGTAATGCATAAAGAGCTCATGAATAGAGCTAGTAAAACCCCTACATCATTCTCATGTCCCGACAGGCTTTATTTGACCCTCTCTTGGGACTCGTAGCATGAGTTTGCTCCAAATGGAATGAATAAATAACCTCTGTTTAATGGTCGTTTCATTCCAAGGTGATGCGTGGTGTGAACGGTGGAGCCACAGCGCCCTCTCCTGGAGCATGTTCCATAGGACATGTTCTCCATTCTGTGTGTACGGAGTACAGTACACCTCCTACCAGGGGCGTAGCTGGGGGGGGGGGGGTAGCTTAGGATGATTCCAAGGGCCCAGCACTGAGGGGGGGCCCCAAAAAAAATAAAAAAATAATTTTTTTTTTTTTTTTTACTAGACATCACATAGGTGTATTATTGATGCTCTCATTGATACTATGTTTGTTTCTGAAGTGTGTGTGTGTGTGTGTGTGTGTGTGTGTGTGTGTGTGTGTGTGTGTGTGTGTGTGTGTGTGTGTGTGTGTGTGTGTGTGTGTGTGTGTGTGTGTGTGTGTGTGTGTGAGATATATAGAGAGAGAGGGGGGGCTTTGGTAGACTATTGCATTGGTCCATTCATTGAAGATGAACGCAATGCGACATCCTTTACTAGGCTCACCCACCAACAGTGCAGGTGCTGAACTGCTGATCCGAATGTATAGGTAAAAACCATATTATGCGTTTTCATCAATAAAAAAATGGCCAAAAAAATTTCGCTTGCGCGCTTACGCGCGCTCGCATACACTGGGGGCCTACAAATACATTCTTTCATGGGGCCCAGAATCTGGAGCTACACCCCTGCCTCCTACAGTAGGTAGAATAGAATAGAATAGAATAGAAATACTTTATTCATCCCGAGGGAAATTTGGCACTACAAATCGCTCACAGTAAACAGTAAACATTTAGGTAGACAAAAACAAAAAGTCACGAATAAAAATGTAAATAAGCCTAAGAATAAAATATGTTCCGGGATATACATTTCCTATGTTACATTCTAATATAAAATATCCAGGAAGATAGTACTGTCACCCTGTGCTCAGTGATGCAGTGAGGCACAGTGATGCATTATAAAGTCTGATGGCTGTTGGAATGAAGGACTTCCTGTGTCGTTCAGTGTTGCATCTAGGGAGCCTTAGTCTAGCACTGAATGTGCTCCTTCTGTCAGCTAAGTCTGTGTATAGTGTGTGGGAGGGGTTGTCCGCCACCGCTAGAGAGTCCAGCTCCACCCGTACCACGTTACTGGCCTTCCTGACGAGCTTATCCAGCCTGTTTGCGTCCCCCGCTCTCAGTCCGGGTATATACGGGATCGTTTTCCCATCACTGACCGTCTGCCTTACGCTCTCCCAATTCACCAGGACACGTTTCCTCTAATGAAGTAAACAAAGCATTTACAACCTGAATATCATTTTTTTTTTGTCATTAGAAATCTTCCAAATCAAATCTTTGCTTGTGGCTTCATGAAATGCAGTGTCTTACAGACCAAGTCAGTGATACAAATGTGGGTAACCCCAGCACCAAACAAGTCTCTAGTCTCTATAGTTGATCCACTGACCTTGTGATACAAGGACTGACACGTAGATGAGAGGTAAAGTTGCAGTTGCTGTGTTGGTTTTGTGGATATACAAGGTTTGTTTACATTGGAAATGTTTGTAAACATTGGAATACTATGGACCTTCTCTTTGGAATTGTGTTGCTGCAGGGAGCACCTTTGGTGCAAGTTTATTTCAAGTCTTGTTTTATTTGTCACATATAAGGTACATTATAGTGAAATGCTTGGTTCTGTATGACCCTCCTGAAATTGTGCTTCATACAGTAAAAAAAGTAAAAGAATAAAGACCAAACACTACAAAATATACTATACAGAACTAGTACAAGTACAAAATGCAAAACAAAATACAAAAATGGCATAGAGAGGTAGTGCAAATATGTTAGTAATAAATAGATCAAATAGGTGTAGTGTTAAAAAGTATTTAAAGTGTCTAAAGTTAATGTTAAAGGGGAACTCCACTTTTTTTGGAAATTAGCTTATTTAACATCTTCCCTGGAGTTAGACAAGAAGATGCATACCTTTTTTGTCTCTGTGCGTGCATTTTAGCTTTGGGAATAGACCGAAGCATAGCTTAGCTTCATCACTGGAAGTGAGGCAGGACAGTAGCCTTACAGTGCCTTACAGTGTATTGCAAGGTCTGACATTGACCAAACTTGATATGCATGACCTTGGTGGGCTCTAGGTCAACTCCTGAAAAGGGGGTCAATGTCAGACTTTGCAATCAAAAGTTAGGGGGCTAATAACCCTTGCCATAATTTCAGTGCGCCCCCTAACTTTTGATTGCAAGGTCTGACATTGACCCCCTTTTCAGGAGTTGACCTAGAGCCCACCAAGGTCATGCATATCAAGTTTGGTCAATGTCAGACCTTGCAATACACTGTAAGGCACTGTAAGGCTACTGTCCTGCCTCACTTCCAGTGATGAAGCTAAGCTATGCTAACGGAGCGTCTATTCCCAAAGCTAAAATGCACGCACAGAGACAAAAAAGGTATGCATCTTCTTGTCTAACTCCAGGGAAGATGTTAAATAAGCTAATTTCCAAAAAAAGTGGAGTTCCCCTTTAAAGGTGAATGTTTAAAGTGAGTGTGTGCATGTGGATGAATTGAAAATGGGGGACCCTGATGTAAACAAGATGAAATTCTCTCTGGTCTGCATCCCCTTAACAATTGTGTGTATTGAGCTGTACTGTATTGTACCCATTCTGCAATCTGTTATTAAAATGTTCACAATCAATCAATCAATCAATCAATCAATCAAATCAATCAATCAATCAATCAATCAATCAATCGATGTGTGTGCACTGAATGTATGGATGGGTTTGTGTTAGCTACTGTATTGGGAGGCTCAGGTATCTCATGTTAAGCCCACCACTTTCCTTAACCCTAACACTGACCGCCCCACTGAACAAAGACACACGCAAAATACATCCATTTAACACTTTCAGTGCCAGCAGGGGGCGCACAATTTAGTGCTTGAATGCCCACCATCCACTTCAATGTTAGCGCCTAATCTATGTTTTAAATTATGTATTATGTAATTATGTATGTTTTAAGTATGTGTCTAATCTGCCCGTCGCTTATCAATGACTCGTTTTCCAGTCAACATTGTCGAAGCGGATTGTTTTTTTATCGGTTCATTTTCGTTTGATAGCATTTTGAAAAGCCCTTGTTTTCAAGGAAAATAAAAAGATTCCATGATAAAAGACGTTTACTGGAATATTCTAGAATACACAAAAACGTTGTCATTTTTCGGCCTATTTATTAATCGTTTTCAAATAAACGCTAGATTATCGATAGTATAATGTGTACGTATGCACGCTGGGGCCGCGAGCTGAAAATCGATTATCTGAGTTCCTCATCAGCGATTGCGCACACACACACACACACACACACACACATAGGGGACACGTTGATATCTCAGCGAATACAACTCTGATTATCCCAAGACTGGTAAAATAGATTCCTTACCTCAGATCAGATGTTCTCCAAAAAGATCATTCCAATTCCTGATCGCCATTCCAAAAATCGATCACTACTGTCTACTATCGATTGGCTACTGTGAATATATATTCCAGGCTGATTCCCGTCCCGTGATGACTTCCATGTTGAGCAGACGGCTTGCCAGCTCAGGGCGCCAGCTGGGCCCGCCTCTACATATCGACTGATCCCAGGTCAGTCTAAGCGACTGACGTGCAGTTACTCAGGGATAGACGATAGGGGGCGCTTTTTTCCATTCTGAGCTGCTGATGGGGCTGGTGTACCAACGGGAGACTCGGTTGATGAAAAATCAGATCGCTAATAAAAAAATTAAACGATAATTGTCGTCGTGGGCATTCAGGCATTGGGCTGATAAAACGTCTGTAGTTTCCAAAACTCGTTGATGCCATAAGCTTCAGACGCTCTCAAACTTTGAATTCTCCCGTTCCACATCCACGCACAAGAAAGCCACTGACCACGACGTAGTATTAACTATTTAATGTCCAACTCGGGTTACACTTTCAAGTTTCCTAATTATATATAGAGCGAGATTAACAAAGTTTATCCAGGGAAATAGAGAGAGAGGTCTAAAAACTGTCTGGCTCCACTCTCTCATCACTTGGCCTGACCGCGTGTGGCTTTATGACAGGTCATGAGTGCAAGAATGTGACAATTTGACCATGTGACCGCGGCAACGCGGGAGAGCGGCAGTGCGGAAATAGGCTGTCTCTAAGACAAACTCTAACCTTAACCAGCTCCTTAACAGCGCCTAAACGTAACCGTTCTAACCTTAACCAACTCCGAAACAATGCCTAACCTTAACCTTAACCTTAACCATGCCTAACCTTAACCATAGAAAGAATATTGCCATTCTCTTTGACAAACTCTAACCTTAACCAGCTCCTTAACAGCGCCTAAACTTAACCGTTCTAACCTTAACCAACTCCGAAACAATGCCTAACCTTAACCTTAACCTTAACCATGCCTAACCTTAACCGGCGAAAGAATACACGTTAAAAAAAAAATCATGTTAAAAAAAAAAAAATCATGGGATTCGAACTCGTCAACAACGAACCGCAGGGACCGCGGACCGCTGCTATGACAGGTGAGCTGAAGCGCTGAATGAAAATCATGGCGGATTCCTGCGGCGGTTACCTAATTCCGCTCGCGCTCTGCCGCTCCGCCGCTCCGCCGCTCTGCCGCTCTGCTCTGCGGTTGCCGCGCCTGCCGCGGGGCATGGCGCAGCCAATCAGGGAAAACGCGGAAGCAAAAGCAGCACTCATGACATGTCATTAAGGAATAGGCGGCCTGACCACCGGTACAATCTGTGTTATTTTCTTTCTAAACAAATGCTGTCACCCTGCCGCACCTGACAGTCATCAATGACATCAACGTTATCCTGTCAAACTAAAAGTCCCTCGGCCTATCAGCCATATACCACGTAAGAAACAAACTAACAACAAAGAAATAATTCTTACCAATAGACATGGATTGTCTTAACATTTTAACTTCTGTAATAATATTATCTATCTATTTATCCATCTATTTAAACACCATGAAATACAGGTCCAAAATGCTTTTCTATTAACTGAAATTACTCCTAATGACCAGACTAGGCATTTAGGCACCTACAACGTCATATGACGTGATGGGCACTGAAAGAGTTAAAGAGGCCATAATGAGCGGTCAGATGGCGTAGCGGAGATTGCGCTCGTCACCAACGCAGGAGATGCTGGGTTCGAGCCCAGCTCTCGGCGTTGCCACCAGCTTGGCTGGCCGTTCACACTAATACAATTGGCAGTATTAGGGGGTGGGGAAGCTGGCGGGTGGGAATCTGGCGTTGTGGACAGCGACGCCTACAGGTCAGGTCTCGGCGCTTGCTAAGCGGGGCAGGACTTGGTGGAGATAGCGTGCCCTCCCACGCGTTACACTTCACCAATGAGAGTCCTCGCTGCCAAGTGAAAAGACGTCACTGGCTGTCGGCGCACGTCTCGGAGGAAGCGTGCGATCGACTCGGGACGCCCTTGTACCGACTCGTAGGAGAACATGCATACAGCAGCCAGGTAGGGGAGGGGGGGGAATTGGCACAACGACTAATTGGGACGGGGGGGGGGAAATCAGAGAAATCAGAAACAAAACAAAAAAAAGGCCATAATGTGCTTTATATATTATTTTCCCCTTACCTTATGCTATACGTAGCTGGAGGTGCATCTAGAACTTCTGCAGAGTTACGAAATCCAAAGTCCACGTCAAAGGGAGTTATTCTCTCCAACAGTAAACGCTGTTGTAAATGAAAGAATGCCTAGTTTTTTGTCCAGCCTTTTTTCCCGTTACATAACTACGTTATTATGTAACACAATAGTTTACTCTTGTCATATGTCTATTGATATTTATTATTGTTCATAAAATAACAACAACCCGATATGCTCAGGTCTAACTCCTGATTCACGTATCCCTGGCTTGCTCTTCTCTTTCTTTTATTCCACCTAAACGGTTTACTAAAATATGTTTCTTTAGGGGAGAAATTAGTGTTTATATCTCACGGGTCGAACAAATATATATTGTTTCTTTACCTTTGTGTGAACGTCTCGGAAGAAAACGTGTCACAATCCAGTAAAAAATGGCGGAGCTATGGACATTATACAAAAGTAACTGTACTTACAGTAGATTTCATTCACAGTCTTTGCTGCCCTGTAATGGTACCTGGTGGTACTAAATCCAGATTTAACTCTACCATTATTGGTAAGAGGAGATTTGCCCCGATCCACAGATGTATGACGTGGCCATAATAAGGTTATTATCAGGTTATGCCTGATATTCTATATTCTATATTCATATTTCAAATTGCATGTGTCCGGAGGGCAAAATTCAGTACTGTATCTACAAAAACCCATGTAAATCATCTGCCCTTTGTTAATTTGCTTGTACACTTGATCTCAGGAAGGTTCTGAATGAGCCCAGTGGCAATTGTTCACTTTTGGTCAATGTTAGCATGGTGTTATTCACCGTCAAAGATGGAAGAAAAAAAACCTATAATAATAATAATAATTTATATTCTCCTTTGGCTCATTACAATTTACTCAAGCATAGTAACAAACACAATATTTCTGACACTGGGAATACATTCCACAGATAGATGTCCATAGATGTCCCTAGATACCAAGAACATGCAAATGGACTTTGTAGAAGTGGAGCAATCTTCCATTTACTTGGGTAAGTACTTTTAGGCAAATATTCTGAAAATATGGCTAGGGCTTAAGAGGTTAATACACTCCGCCACTTAGACTCATTACATCCTGATTATTGTAAATGTTATGTATATTTTTATGATTATTGCACTGTAAATGAGAGCTATTTAATTGCATTGCTTTTATTCTGTCAGTTGTATGCAGATGTTATGCCTATGTCTCCATTTCTGCTGTGAAGCACCTTGGGCCACAATTCTTGGTGCTATACAAATAAAGTTTATTATTATTATTAAATGTTAGTAAACTGTGAAATGGACATCATATGTGCTCTTTAATAACTTTGTTGGCTGTTCAAAGGACGTCCACTGAGGAGCCAGAATGAATTTATTTTGGCATCTTTTTTCGATGTCCACAGGACATCTTTACACAGTTCAAAATGAAAGTTGTTTTGACAGATTTTAGACGTATTTTCAATATTAACTGCCGACATTCAAAATACATCTTTATAGGGTTCTAAATGAACGTTTTTATCACGTCTTCTTTGGACTAATTTCAAACATCCCTGTTTGCTACATGTCCTTTCTGAATTTTTATTTATTCCCAAATATTTTATACTTTTAGAAGTTCCTGTGATGGATTGAAATTGAAAACCAAGGCTTGGGTTTTCTCAATATTAAGGACATCACCTTTTTTCAAAGCAGAAGAATATCATCTGCATGTGTCATACCCTCAAGGGCTGTGTCCTGTCTTATTGATAATGAAAACATTATGAGGCTGGTGTTGACCTCCCACTTCAGTGTGTGGCACATGGTGCTGCCAATTAATTGAACAGTCTACTCTCTCCACTCTTTGGTTACTGATGAGCAATAGAGGGAGATCTCAACTATCTTCCTCTTTCTTGTCCCTGTTCTCTCTCTCTCTCTCTCTCTCTCTCTCTCTCTCTCTCTCTCTCTCTCTCTCTCTCTCTCTCTCTCTCTCTCTCTTCTCTCTCACTCTCTCTCTTCTCCCCCGATTTTTGCCAATAAACCAAAATACCACTTTTGGACCATTGCTCCGTAACCACTGTTTCCAGCCTTTTCTTCTCCTCTGAACGTATCCTGAATCAAGCGTGCCAAATTAAGTCACGTTACATTCCTGATTGAAGATGTGTTGGAACATGGGACGTTTTTTGCCAACTTTTAGTTTGCAGAGAGAGTCACACCATCTTGCAAAGTAGCAATTAGTGTTTTGCCGATCATTGATCATCCTTGTCACCTCTTTATTTATTTATTTATTTATTTATTCTCTCTCTCTCTCTCTTTCTCTCTCTATCTCTCTCTCTCTCTCTCTCTCTCTCTCTCTCTCTCTCTCTCTCTCTCTCTCTCTCAGGTCCTCTCCCCCAGGCTGCAGTGGAAAAGGCTCTGTCTTCGGTGTGGGACAGAGTGGAGGGTCTGGGTGGAGAGTTGAACCCTGAGGGTTTTGCGCAGCCTGTTTCACCAGCCTCCTCATGGCTAGGGCTGTAATTAAACAGGAAACACTACACCAAGTCTATTCAACTAGTGGCCCACGGACCAGATACGGCCCTTTTGAAATGTTCTATTGCCTGCAAGAGTGCTGCCTACACATCTGGCCTGTTATGTCTTTTAAAGCATGTGTTCTGTGATTGGCTACAACAGGATTATATCTACTCCGCATCTGGCATTCGCTCAGTCATGCAGCATGTTGCATTCTGGGCAAACACAGTGGAGAATATTCATGGAAGCCAAGGGAAGCCAAGCTTCCCCAAAAATATGACTAGTAAAACAATTTATTTATATAGTTTACAATAATAAGAAAATCATAATTTTTCATCTCTGTGTTATAATAATTTTCTCCCTCCTGGAGAAATGAACCGAACGAGCTAAACTGCGCCCACTCTCTATGACACTCACTGCACTGACTGGCTGCAGGCAGCCAGGCAGCTGAGGCTAGTGATGGCGAGATGAAGCTTCATGAAGCATTGAAGCTTTTCATCCAATAGTGTCACTCATGTGCCGAAGCTTCATGGTGGTTCATTGCTCTACTGTGCCATCAAGTGGACAATAAATGTAGAACAGGCAGAGTGATTATAATACCATGGCTTTGGTGTGTGAAGCTTTGATGCGTTGAATGATGATGGCAATAAACAAATAATATTGTGTCTGTTTTTCTCACAGAATGTTAGCAGGGACAGAGGAGAAAGTGCTTGTGTTACTTCATTCATTTTTATTCAGAAAAAGCAACTCAAGGGCGGCTAGGTGGGCAAGGCGCTCGCCACCAATGCAGGAGATGCTGGGTTCGAGCCCAGCTCTCGGCGTTGCTACCAGCTTGGCTGGTCGTTCATACTAATACAATTGGCAGTATTAGGGGGTGGGAAGCTGGTGGGTGGGGATCGGACGTTGTAGACAGCGACTCCTACAGGTCGGTTAATGCGCCTGCGCAGTAGAATCAGGAAGCGACGAGGGCGGCGTGTCCCTCCCATGCAGACCCTCGCCGCTGAGAGATCGCGCTGTGCAGGTGAAAAGATGCGACTGCTGCTTCCTCGAGTACCGGAGGGGACACGTGATGCAAGGCTTCGTCCACATTGCAGCCGGCTTGTGGGAGGCATGGCCTAACAACGTTCGAGACAGGGGAGGGTAGAATTAGTCAATGCGAAATTGGGGACGTGAGAAAAATGGGGAGAAAAAGTAGATAACCCTAGGCACAGCAAGTTAAACATTACAGCAAGTTTATATGTAACAAAGTTGATATTGTCACATTTTTCGATGCCCCGAGGGAGTTTAGAACCCGGGTCTGCCGCGACACGGGCGACAGCACAGACCGCTATACCAAGCGGTGAATTCACACTTAGTATTGTGTCTAGTGTCTTTTTAAGTGGAGTTAGTTTAACTCGCAGTACCGCTACTCGCCAGTCACTTCAAAACGCTTGAAGTCCATTGTGAAGTTCAAGACCAATCAGATTAAAAGCTAAATCGCCTCGTTCGAAGTTTCTAGCTATAGCTAGCCAGTTGAACAATCAAGTTAATAATAATGGAAGGTGACGGAGATCTTGTCGAGTATCTATTAGTAAATTCTTAGGTGTGATTATAGATCACAAACTCTGTTGGAAGCCACATATACAATATATCAAAGGTAATTGGCATTCTGTACAAAACAAGGGAGCTGTTAAATCAGAAATGTTTGCATATATTGTATTTTTCACTTGTTGTGCCATACTGTACATGTCATATTGTGTTGAGGTCTGGGGGAATGTTTATAAAAACAAATATAGATCCTATTATTAAACTACAGAAAAGAGCTATTAGAATAATAAACAAAGTTACCTTGAATCGATAAATCCATTATTCATAAAGTCCTGCACATTAAAATGTGTAGATATGGTGTACATATAAACCTTGGAGATCATTTTTCGTGCTAAGAGTAAGAACCTACCAGTTTGTATTCTGTTAGGGTTTGAAACCGACCTCAACAGCACGGCACATACAGGTAGTTCAGAGTTAGCCAAACACTAGGGCGTATTTATTACAGAATCAAAAAGAGCCAAATAACAATTCTGAATCAACAAAAAAGGAGAATGCCTTCGGCAGAGTTGTCTGCGGCTCTGCAGATCCTCCCGGTGTTTAGAGGTGGGGAATCGGCGTAGGCGCCGCTTCGGCTCTGCAGATACTCCCAGCTCCAACTCGGAGTGGAAACGGAGAGAGAGAGATCAACAACAGTCCAACAGTACACAGAGGCAGTGCAGTCCAGTCCTCCCTTAGCTGAGTCCAGTATGAATTACAAGTGACTTGATCTTCGGTGTAAACTACACACAAGTTAGCTGAGTCCAGTACAAAACAAAAACGGTACTTCTTCAGTGTTATCCAAACACACAATTTAGCTGAGTCCAGTACAAAACAAAACGGTACTTCTTCAGTGTTATCCAAACACACAATTTAGCTGAGTCCAGTACAAAACAAAAACGGTACTTCTTCAGTGTTATCCAAACACACAAAAACAGATAATCCAAAAAGGTTTGTTTCCAAAACTCACAAAAGCGCAAACGCGTAAAGCGGGCAACGAGGCGCAGCTCCAAACGGATGATCAAGATATTCACCAGCGGCGATCCAAAGATGTCCTGGAGGGAAAGTAGACGAGGCACAACAACGGGGGGAAGGCAGGCAGTAGCAGTAGTATTCAAAACGACCCGACAACGATTGAAAGAAGGTCCCAGTATATGAAGCCTCTGGAGCGCTAATCACAAACTACGACAGGTGCGTGATGGAATTGGTAATCGCTCCTGAAGCGTGTGGCGGGGAATGCACCAATCAACACAGTACCTTGAAGAAGCGTGTGGCGGGGAACGAGCCAATCCTCACAGTATTCAATGTCTCTTTCAACCAAGAGAAGGAAAGTATAATTTAAGAGGGTTGTGTATTCTTAAAACATGTAAAAAGGTAAGAACTAATACAAAAGCTAGATGTGTTTCAATTTTAGGAGTTAAATTGTGGAATAGCCTTAGTGACTGACGGGTTGAAGTTGTGTACTTCTCAGGGGAGATTTGAAAAAGGCCCTAAAGGATCAAATAATTCAGGAGTACAGTTTCGAGTAAAACATCAAACATTTTTTTTTTTTTTCTAAAAAGCAAAGAAGAAGAAATGTTGGCAGTATATTTTAAGTTTTTTTTCTTATATTAAAGCATATTTAGTTTTTAAGAATTGTAAAGGATAGGCAAAAATAAGCATGTGCTTCAGCCTATTCCTTTTTTCGGTCATTGAGTTTGGATTTTGTGTGTGAACTTACTTTGAATATGTACATTTGTGATTATTTATTATTATTATTATTATATTATTTTTTTGAAAGTCCACACAAGTGTGTTTTTGATTGATCTGTAAACAAAGACCGAAAATAAACTATTCATCAGTTGCTAGCAAATGTTCAAGAATCAAGTGGCCCTCGGTTGCTTTTGCACGGAACAAGTGATAGTATAAAAACTGAATTCGTTGGATTGATATGTATGAGCCAGCTGGACAGAGATTCAGGAAACAAATGTGAAGTCAATCTATGGTATTTATTGACAGGAACACACAGAGAACACAGGAACAGTCCTGGAGACCACAGCCCTCCATGGGGGCTGCGAGGCTCCAGAATGATGACACAACCATGCTTTTATACTATGTGGGTTGCAAATTTAGCGAGCCACTAATAATGGATGATGAGGCTTGGTCGTATATAGTCTAAGGATGAATCTGGTTTGCTCCTCTCACTGGCCTGTGGCCGGAGGCCGATATAGCCATGCATGCACATTAGGTCACACAGGTCATCAGGTCAAAGTATTTCTGGGTGCCTGGCTGGCTTGGTCACTCGACCCACTGGCACATTCAGCCACATTCCAGAGAGCTGGATGTCAAATATTAGACAGTAATGAACTGAAAATACCTATCACAAGAGAGAGCCATGATAGCAACCCTGCGCTAAGCCTGGTCACTAAACTGTGATTGTTGTACTGTAGATGAGAACTATGTTATGCTAATTTATGTAAATGTTAGCTATTTTATTGCACTGCCTTTATTCTGTCTACACTTTCTGCACTCATTCTATGGCTGCACTTTATGCATTGATTTTATTTGGTAATTTGTCTTCATAGATTTTAATGACAGAAATCTATTAAAAGTTTTCTGGTTTTAATATAAATTCTCTGCTCATTCTATGCCCGTCCATAATTATGTAAATATTATGCAAATGTTATGCCTATGTCTATTTTGTTTCTACATCACTGCTGAGAGGCACATATTGGGCTGCAATTCTTGTATGAAAGGTGCTATAAAAATAACATTGAATATGATTATTATTATTATTATTATTATTATTATTATTATTATTATGAGATTGCGTCTTTCCTTCACAAGTGTAACCACAAACGGGCAACAAACAAGCGCATGTTGGATGAACAGTTTATGGCAGAAGTCCACTTTCTGTGTGACATTTTTGGACACTTGAACATTTTGTGTCTCGAAGTGCAGGGGCGGGAACAGTCCATCACTGGTTTGGTTGAGAGGCTTTATACCTTCAAGACAGAGCTAATGATTTTCACAACAGACCTAAGGGCAACATAATTTCTGCACTTCCCACAACTCTGCGGATTCATGAGCACAGCGATGGTCTTCATGACAAAATTTACTGAGAACTTTACTGAGAGAGTCCAAGGCTTTAGCATTCCCGTTGAGATATTGCTAAATATGTCTTGTATTGATGAGAGCATCTTTCAGATAGACCTGGTTGATGTACAGACCTCCTTTGTTTTTCTGTAAGATAAGATATTCCTTTATTGAACCCCTTGGGGAAATCTGTGCGTCATCACAGGAGGGGGGAGGGGAGGTACAGGTTTTATCCAAAGCGCTTTACAATTTTTGTTCCTCACATTGACCCATTCATTCTCATATTCACACACAGATGGCGGACCATGCAAGGTGCCAACCTGCACATCAGGAGCAATTACGGGTTAGATGTCTTTCTCAAGGGCACTTCGACACGCTACCAGCGAGGAGCGGGAATCGAACAAGGAACCTTCCGACTACCAGAAAACCGCTCTACCTCCTGAGCCATTGTCACCCCCTGACAATATAACCATATAACTTATGAAGTGAATTGAAGTCTTGTAGCTGATTTGTCGTGGTAATTTAGACTGGTTTCAAAGCAAGAAGTAGATTCTGGAACAAGGTTTCAGTGGATCAATGGTCCTGTGGTTCTCGGTAGGTTTATTGGCAGTAAGCAGGTTCACAGCAAAAGCAGAGTTACACGTTCCTCTCTAGACAGTTACCTTTCTGTCCTGTCTTGTTACAAACAGACCTCCCTTATACTGTGTTCTAATCAACAAATGAGTCTGGACATGCCCACAATTTGAACCGGCTCGTCAAACTGGTTTTAGATGAGACAATGGTCACCTGGTGGGGGAGTGAGTTAAATGGGTGTGTGTCTGTGTGGTGTGTGGGTGTGTGTGTGTGTGTGTGTGTGTGTGTGTGTGTGTGTGTGTGTGTGTGTGTGTGTAACGGAGGTACCGCGTGTCTATCCACAGTCACGATGGACAGTGTAGTGAAGTGGCTGTGGACGTTAAGCGGTACTGCAAGTAAACTCACTCCCCAGAGGCATCCGGGTCTATCGGCACCACGTGTAACCGGTGTGATCTCGCTCTGCGTTGTGTTTCGATTCGACCCCTGTTAAGCAGTGTTGCAGTGCTGGTATAACTCGGTATAACGGCGTTATACCTCGCTCACTGAGGCTGAAGTACGCGCAATCGCTTTTTACATGGCATTATCCAACCGGACTCCCGGAGAAGCATGCAGCTGCAGAGCCGCAGAGCCAGCGGCGCCCTCTGGGCCGCGCGCTGACGGCCGCGCTGTGAGGCAATAGTATCCAGCTGCAGGACGAGAGCAGCCAAAAAAAACTGTGCATGCGCGCGCACGCGCACGCGCGTGGAGCCTTTGACCTACTGTCAATTTGCCACTGCACCACTGCTGTTAAGGGATCGCCCTGAGTGGGAGTTGAACCCCGGTCTCCCGCGCCGCGGGCGGCATCACAGACCACTAGACCAAGAGGTGACTTCTGATGAATGAGTGTGTTTCTATGTGTAGTTATTAATAATTGTGTATTACATCAAACAGGATTGGTTCAACCTGATTGGTGAGATTGGTGGACCTTCCAGCCCTGCAACAGCTAGCTACCAGCTGCTAGCTGTTGTAGCTAGCTACCAGCAGATAGCCCCAGTCCTGCAGGAGCTAGATACCAGCAGCTACCCTCCAACCCTGTAGCAGCTAGCTACCAACAACTACCTACCAGCCCTGCATCA
The DNA here is from genome assembly GCF_963971535.1 of Notolepis coatsorum. NCBI lineage: Eukaryota > Metazoa > Chordata > Actinopteri > Aulopiformes > Paralepididae > Notolepis > Notolepis coatsorum. The sequence goes on from NC_140165.1 coordinate 228,601,701, forward strand.
GCTAGCTACTAGCAGCTACCCACCAGCCCTGCAGCAGCTAGCTACCAACAGCTACCTACCATCACTGGTCGGTTCAAACTCTGGTGAGGCCTGCACTACCATACTCCTGGTGTGGCCTACACTGCACCCTGGATCCTGTTCAACTGCTACCAGCAGCTACCCACCAGCCCTGCAGCAGCTAGCTACCAGCAGCTACCCACCAGCCCTGCAGCCTAGCTACCAGCAGCTACCCTCCAACCCTGTAGCAGCTAGCTACCAACAACTACCTACCAGCCCTGCATCAGCTAGCTACTAGCAACTACTCACCAGCCCTGCAGCAGCTAGCTACCAACAGCTACCTACGAGCCCTGCATCAGCTAGCTACTAGCAGCTACTCACCAGCCCTGCAGCAGCTAGCTACCAACAGCTACCTACCATCACTGGTCTGTTCAAACTCTGGTGAGGCCTGCACTGCCATACTCCTGGTATGGCCCACACTGCACCCTGGATCCTGTTCAACTGCTACCAGCAGCTACCCACCAGCCCTGCAGCAGCTAGCTACCAGCAGCTACCCACCAGCCCTGCAGCAGCTAGCTACCAGCAGCCACCCACCAGCCCTGCAGCTACCCTCCAACCCTGTAGCAGCTAGCTACCAACAACTACCTACCAGCCCTGCATCAGCTAGCTACTAGCAGCTACCCACCAGCCCTGCAGCAGCTAGCTACCAGCAGCTACCCACCAGCCCTTAAAGGATACGATGCAGGTGCCTGCAATCGATATGAGACGATATCATAAGCCCATTTAACACAATCAGTAACATTAAGATCAACTCAAAAAAGGTAACGAAGCCCGTAAAAGGATCCCCATTAGCTGCCACCTAAGTGGCGAGCTAGTCTTCCTGGGGTCCACACAGAAAGACAACACAAAACACAAAACATAACAATACATGAGATACATAATGACAATAACAATGATAATCTAAAAACAGTAAAACATTGTAGACATCATTATAAACATCAGAATATTTTGGTCACATATTTAAGTAGTGCATTCTCAGGTGGTATTTGAAAGACACTTTGCTATTCAATTTACTTATGTTCAGTGGGCAGTTATTCCAATGATTGATGGCACGATAAACAACCGTCCTCTTTAAAGCATTTGATTTTGGACGTGGTAACATAATCTGTCCATCATCGGCTGACCTAGTAAAATAAGAATGAACCTGACTGCATCTGACAATTTGTTTGTATAAGAAAACAGGTTGAGACGAAAAGACAGTGTTCCTCAAAAATGTAACCGTGTTGAAAACCAGCCTATTCTCTACCGTTAACCATGAGAGTTGGTGGTGCATATAGTCAGGGCCGCCTCAGGGGGTGTGCGAGCAGTGCGGTCGCACAGGGCCTCGCGGGAAGGGGGGCCTCGCACAAAATAAAATAAAAAGAAATTAAATTTTTTTTTTTTTTTTTTTTTGCGAGGCCCCCCTTCCCGCGAGGCCCTTTTTCATCACAGACCTAAAATCTAGTTTTGCTTATATGCTTATATATTTCACATTAGACACGTTTGTAGAATGTGTCTGACTTGTTCCTGGCTCTGAGGCTCTGCAGATACACTATTGGAGGCAGCTCTGAGGCTCTGCAGGCAGCAGAATTGGTTTCAATGAGGGGAGGGGTTACAGGTAAGGTAGCGTCTGACTATTTCGCGTGTGCAGCATTGGAGGTTATGCCAGCCAAGATGAAGAGGACATCGTTCGGCAGATGGACTGAAGATGAAAGTTGTTGCATGTTAGACAGTTCAGTCAGGCTAGCCATCCCGGCTAAAGACAGGGACAGCTAGTTAGCTTTAGCTACGTTATAATATTGAGTGCTAACGTGTGGTTCAGTCGGGATATAGCCATGATGATGTCGGCTAGTAGCTAGCTTAGCTAAAGGCTAACTAGCGTTAGCTAACCTAGAGACAGCGCGTGCAGCATTGTTATGCCAAGATGAAGAGGACGGTCGTTCGGCAGATGAACTTCGTCAACTCCACGCGGTTGTCTCCATCCTCTTGGACGTTTGGTGAGTTTTTAATGCACTCTATTCTATTCCCGCCGTGGATATCTCTCTCTCTCTCTCTCTCTTTGAGCTAACTGTTAGCCAGTTAGCTGTTTAGCTACGACGTTAGCTGCTCGTTTTCGCTCGGCTGGGAACGTTAGCTTGATGCTATCAGTTAGCCTAGAGTTAGCTGTTAGCTTGTGCTACGACCATTGACATTAGCCGTGAGAATAGCAGGCCCTGGCACTCTGACTACGACATCATCTTTGACAGAAGATGTAGTCGGGCCTGCACCATGACAAGGCTCCGGCCATAGCTTCTTTTTGTCCCGCCAGCGAGAGGCCTTTCGTCAACGTGGAGACCTGTGTTGTGGCCTTTCGCCCTGCGTTCCTTGGTGCAGGTAAGATGTCCATTGGACATTACCCCACTCTTCCTTCCTTCCCCTCCCGAATGTATTGTTAATAACGATGTTTTTTTCCAGGCAAAACATAATGTTACTTCACAACATTTGGAGATACGACATGTGCTGTGTGTGAATTGTCTTGGTCGTTTGTGTAGCTTGGGTAGCGTTGGCCAAAGCTGTGTGTGGCCTGGTGTCAGTACCTGGCTACTCTATTTGCAGTTAGCCTATTTAGCTGATGTCGGCCATTGGCTCCTTGCTACTTTGTTTTCTCTGGTATAGACCCTCTTCTCTTTGGATTTAAGTGTTGATCTTTGTCCTTTTGGATCTATGTATATTCATGTTGCCTTTGTGAAGTTATCTTTTCCTTCTGTTTTGCTCTTCCATTAAAAGTTGAATATCCTTTAGGGGCTCATCTTTGCTTATCTCTCTCATACATGCTCTCTCTCTCTAACACACACACACACGACACACAGACATGCTCTCTCTCTCTAACACACAAACACACATGCTCTCTCTCTCTCTCTCTTTCTAACACACACAGTCTGCCTATGGCGGCCTTTCTCGATGGCTAGGCTGTGCTCGCTGAGTCTGTA